>NC_056741.1:633968429-634058429 GCF_019279795.1 Protopterus annectens | reverse complement strand
ACAGATAATGTAGGAATTCACAGCTTTATCTGCAGTTTGGTTGTGATGTGGAGAGTCTAGCTGCAGCAGCTCCAGAGTGTTACTTCACCTACACAGCTGACATTTATGTTAATGTGATATAGTTATTTATTCATCAGTCCTTTGTTGACCAGGTTAGGCCCACTAGGCTATTAGCCTCTTTTCAGATTAACCTAAGTTTGTATTTCTACTACTAAGGAAAACTGGCCATGGCATCAAGAAACCTCCCCTTCTCTTCTCTGTAAATGCGATAGTAGGCCATACCTCTCAACTGTACAGATTTTTGCCTCATATTTTTGGTCTGTTTTTCATAAAATTGTGTTTTTTTGGCAAATTAGTGGCAAATCATTAAAGACTGAAGTTAGAAAATAATGACAGACATTTGAGTTTCAGCCTTCATAACCTTCAGAAAATTCATGCTAAAGCAAAACCTGTTATTCGATCAACTTTTAAGTTTGTAAGAACAATATTTAACAATTGTTCCTATTTTTGGGCCTTTGCCCCACTTTTATTAATGGCTTTGTCCAGATTTCTTGCTCTAAGAAGTTGAGAGGTATGGTGGTACCTACATCCACCTGAGTAATCATCCACTGAAGCAGATGAGACTTTGGTTTAACATCTCATCTGAAGGTTGACACACTCAGGAGTGCAGCCCCCCCCCCCACACACACACACAGACACACACACATACTGCACTAAAGTCTCAGCAATCCAGTCACTTAGAATGAGAACAGAACCAACAGCCTTCTAGTCTACCTAATTCACTGCTGTCACTGCTTCATGCACATATTCATAGTGTTGTTACAAGTATTATTATAAAGCATACTACTCTGATTGTATTATTTCAATATATTTTTTCTGTCATATGAACTGCTTTTTTTTGGAAAATTCAGTGAATCCTTGCATACCAGCAGCTACATATCCATTACCACCACATGATTTGGCCCATCACTGATTTTTGTTTGACTTATCAAGTTATTGTGTTTGGGCCAGAGGTTATGAGAGCATTGAACTATATGTTCTGAGTGACCTTCGTACAAGGCATGAGCAGATCCTTATGTAAGATGTTCAGTTCTCCACCAAGAACATGTAGCTCTTGATTCATTCAGATTAAGACTGTTAATGTCATAAGTTCCACCGTTTGTTTCCCCATAACAGCAGCATAATTTACCGTACCGACAAGATACACTAAATTATGCAGCAGTCTTAATAAAGGGCACATTTGGTTTGCCTAAAGGAAGCTTTAGATAGTTTAGTTTTTATTACATTTCTTAATAGGGTAAGTGAACCTGTCCAGAGATCATTTTCAGCCATAACCTGGGCCAAGGCCAAGAAGACATTGCTGACCAAAACAATCATAACTAAGAATGCAACATGAATTTCCAAAATATACACAATCTTAATAAAAATACAAGATGATTTTTTTGTAAATTTGCATGTTATGTATTTTAGTTGTATAAATACATTGAAATAATACAGTTAAAGTGGCTAGTGCACTACTTTAGGACTTTAATGGCGCATTGGCTTTCATTCTTTCTTCTTTCTCTTAAGCTACATTTAACATCTTCTGTTTAATGACACTTCAGTAACTAATTCCAATGACTCCTATTTCCAGACTAATGCCCCAAAGACCATCCACCAGTAGTCCAGTTTTTGCATTGAGACTGCATTTTGAATCACAGTGGCTATCTTAAAGATCAGTGGTGGATATTACACAGCAAGTGTAAGTGAATGAGCATCCTTGTGACCAAGTTTAGGTGACTGAAACTGAACATTCTGATCTTTGTTTTTATAGCAAATCACTGCTGGTGCATTTTCTGAGAATGAACTGACAATGATTCCTTTTGTTTTCAGAATGTCCTGTTTCCATTGTTTATGCAACCTTGCAAGTGATACATAAAAAATTGGTAAGTCCCTCATGCCCCTGCAAAAAACACTTGTATTAGAAATTTTCATTGGTTTGAATGACTGGCATTCAAAGGCTAAGCAACATGTTTCTGTGTAGTAAAATTAAACAAGTACCCTATGGTCACAAGAGTATACAACTAATTTGACTGCATCACTTGCATCTTGCATTATTCTTAGGAAGAGTCTGAAGCAGTGCACCCTGGGGATTCACATATCAAGCTTTCTAGTTTTTGGAGCATGGGCCATGTCCTACCCCAAGACAATAGTAATGTCACAGATTAACTGACAGTAGTGGTTATTTTAGCAACATGTCTAGTTGGCAGAATACTTGCATCTAAATTCTAAGATACAGGAAATGTAGTTTGTAGGTAGAAGGGCTTTGTGATAGGACTTAGAAAATATGTAAGGCAAGCATTCACATTTACATTGTTTTAAGGAAATAGTGTTCAGTACTGTTGGGCATCTGAATATTTATCTGCACTGCTTCACATAATCCCAATATGCTGAAAAGTTCTTGAGAGCATTGCATCAGGATTTCTTCAGTCCTTCTAAAATAATGTGTTTCCAAAGTTAGGATCAGTGCATCTGATCTATAACCAGACACCAGACAGTAAATGTACAGTTAAGTTCTCTTTTTGAAGATGTTTTACATGAAGTATTGTGACTACATCTTCAGGAGTTGTTTCTAAAAATGATCTTACGTTTAATTACCTGTGTCTGATCTGTTTAGATGTTTGTCCTCAGTCTGTTCAGCCAGGGAATATCAACATTGTAGTAGTATATGTTGTAAACACTCTACCCTTTACAGGAGTAGGGCATTCAGATGTATATGTTTGGAACATAAACACAAGTAGGGCCAATAACAAAAGAACCAGGAATGATTCTGCACCTTGCATTTTTGTACTTGCACTCTGAAAAAAATATTTTGCTTTGTAATTGTCTTTACCTTTATGAACTGCACATCTAAACGGTAAGATGGAATTAATATATATTCTGTGTAATTGTTTTAACTGTAAAAATATATATTTTCTTTTCATATGCACCTCAGCTGCGAAAAAAAAATGAACTCAAGTTTACATCCTATGGCCTTATACTAACAATGTGATAAAGAAAAAGAAAGATCATGTAAAAGATTCCTTAGTTATGCACTGAGTTCCTGTTGCTTTGAATGACATTGGAAAAGTTCTGGATAATTCAACACTGTGGACTGGCTGATATCTAATCAAGTTGAAAAAAATTGAAGAAATTGCTGAACTTTGTACTGACTGAAGAAATGCATATTATTTTTGCAAAAGATTTGCCAACAGATGTGGACAGACCAGACATTCATTATGTTGTGTTCATGGACACAGTTTAAATCAATCAAGAACTTTTTTTTTCTCCAAGGACTTTTCATGTGTTTTTTAAATAAATGCCTGGTTGGACAATTCTTTTTTTGTAAAGAAAAAAAATTGCAGGCATATTATCTTTTGTAAAATAATTGTGATCTTTGTGCGACAATTGATGTATGATAGAGAAAACAAATTGCTTCATGTCTTTTTTTTAGGTATAACCTCAATTAAGGAAAAAATGAACTGTAAAAAATTACATTTTTACAGGTTGACAAAGAAAATTAAATGTATTGTTTTGTTTGCAAGTGCATTGGAACAGCTGTTCAAGTATCCATTGAATGGCATTACAGCACAGAAAACTTTTCTTATTTGCTGAAAGAAATCCAGGTATGTAAGATGGATATTTCATAAATTAAGGTAAGTATTATGGATGTTTCATATTTATCATATGTTTCACGTGACCTTCATTTACTGACTGTCCTAAAAAGCTGGAATGTATCTGATCACTACAGTGACTAGCAGGGTGGGGGTAGAAATTTCTTTGTCTTATGCAGTTTTGCTTGGTTACTACATTGGTACAGATTTTCCCAATTGTACCTACATCTCTATTTGAATTGTGTGTCTTATGAATGCTGGCAGTAACATTTTTCTCACACTGTTTATAAGAACATGATATATGCTCATTTTAATTCAATTCTTTTTACCACTCATACTAATTAGGTGATCCACCCCAAAGCTCTCAGAGCCTTTTGACTGTACCATCACTGAAAATAGGGTTTGTTTGTATCTTTCGGCTTTTCCCGGTTAGGGGTCGCCACAGTGGAACTCCGGTCCGCTAGAATAGGGTATACTTACATTTTTGTTAGACCCTTATATTATTACTGTGATTCATATTTCAATACCTGCATTAGTCCCAGTGTGTGATTTTATTTAAATGTTAATATGTATGTGCCACATTTTCTTTAAGTTCTGTCACAGGATTGCGAGGTCCTATGTTTTCCTACAGAAGTACTTGTATAGGCATTATTGTAGAAGATAAGTACCACAATTGACTTTCATATGCAGAATTTGATGTATCTTGACATAGCGAACATTTTAATAGATTGTGAGCGTTGCCAAAATGTTATGGTCACTACCAAGAGCAAGACACTTAAAACACTGAAAGTGTATTTATTGTGAGGAAAAATAAGGCCCTTCGCAGACAAAAGTATATTTATTGCCATTAATTAAGCTTATAACCACTTTGAAGAAACTTCCTGAAGAATATCTGATATGGGTTGCTTCCCAAGAATCTCATCCACCCTCCTTACTAGTGACTTGAGGTTTTAGCACTTTTTTTCCTCCATTTTAGACTACACAGATCTTGCATAATAATTATATTGCATTCATGGGAGGAAAGGAGTGGTACAGGAGGAATATGCCTAGTGCAGTTTCCCAGTACATACTACACAGAGGATGAGGCTGTGCCTTGATTTTATAATGGTCACCTTAGGATGACACTACCCTTAATGGAACTGTAGAATTCCTGGCAGAAGATTATAAATGGTACAGAGAAAATTCCCATCTTGTAGGAGAAGACACTGAGCACACGTGATGAGATCAGTCACAGCCTTGAATAAACCAGCATTTTCTTCCTCTGTTAGAAAATAGAATGGAAGACACTGTATAGCATCTGGATATAGAGGCTGTGTCACAAAGCCCTAAAATGTTATATAGGCCCCCAGGGGCACCCTAGCAGTTGTCCACGACCCAATCATAAGACATTGTGTCTGGTGGCAGATCACACAAAATGACTTATTCATTGGAATGGGGTGGGGTGGGGGTCTGCAATCAGAATGATATTGCAAGTTTCTGGACAGGTACGACCTGAGAGACTATACATTCTCTCACCTGGCATTGAAAGCTGATAATTATCATGTCCAATGTAATTCTTACCAGGATGCAGTCCTGTGTCAGACATTATATTTCACTAATCAGTTGTCAAAAGGGAACATCAGGAATTAATTCTTTTAGATTAAATAAAATGGCCAACAAGCTTGGGATGTATATAGCCTATGGCAAAACAATTATGGTGACACTGACACATCTTGTATATTTGATGCCTCTGAATTTCATAAAATCCCATGTTTGGCTAAACCTTTAGCCTTGGTTTTAATATGTCAAGGTGGATGCCTTAGGCATGTATCTCTTTTTTTCAAACCGAGAACATTTTTAATAAAAAAAAGAATAACAGAATTCAAGCAACAAAAGATACAGTCTACAGTCATTCCAAAAAACGATTGTCAAAGACAATAATTGTTTGCGGGATTGTGTTAGAGCTAAACACTTCACTTAGTGTCCAGTAATTTAAATTGTTGTAACCATACTTGGCCATCCATACAGACAATTTGGCTGTTGTCTTTAACTTCAGATTACGATCTGTAGTAAAACAAACTCCAGTTGGGAAACTTCATCCATTTTTTTGTGAAGATCTTTAAGTTTCCATTTTTTAGTAATACATTTTTAGCTACACTCAACAGGAAGTTTAAAAGCCTAGATTGTGACAAACCAAACAGGAATGATTTGGTATTTCCAAGAAAGTTTAACTTTCTGGGAGGAATTTAATAAAGCCTACACTTTTTTTCCCATGTAGGCATTGCGCTGCGCTGCTTACACAGGAGCGAACATTTTTAGATGCAGTAAGCACTGCTGAGCGGCAATCATACACATGCCAACATGGAAATGTCTGTGGCATGCAAATCACCTCATAAGCAGGTGAATCTCATGCAAATGAGGCAGGTAGAGTGATCCAGCAAGCAAATAGGCATCTGTTCAGATCCCGTATCAGTATCCATAGTGTATGCAGAAAAATTCCATGTACAGGAATGTAAACAGACAAAAGGGGTTATAAAAATGTAGATGTATGGACAGAAATGTCATACCACATACACATATGAACAAAACTATTATCCTGTGTGTCAGAAAAAATTAAAGGAAATAAGTTAAATTATTTTTTTTAATGATCTGGGCATGTTTGCATGGTGTGTTGCAGTGTCCAAACATGCTTTATAGAAAAAAAATATAATATGTGACAGAAATGTATTGCAGGACCTTGTGTGGAGTCCCTACAATGGTGCATTGGTGCTGTTGCTGACATGGTAGGGCTATAAAGAGTGTAGTTTCCAGGCTGTGAGCATGGATATCTATGCAAATGAGGTGGAGTTACTAAATAGCAGAAAGGAGTAATCGTGTCCACATATCCCCTTCATGTAGGCTTAGAACCATGTTGCTGTTTACACAGGTGGCACACTGCCTGGCTGAGCATGCCCTTTTCGGAGGGGGGGGGGTGTCTACTAACTTCTAAGCTCTATTTACCTTCAGTGCGCATGTTTGAAAAAAAAACATTTAGTTTTGACCCTTGTTTTAGCTAAAATAGGGCTATTAAATTATGTTAATTATATTGTAGGCAGGTGGAATGCATCATAGCCAATCACACAGTCTGCACCTACAGAAGAGCTCTATAAAGTATGCATACACCCTACATTCTGATTTATACCCCGATACTCTAGACCATTGGAGTACAGACTGGGGAATTTTAACTGAGAGAATGCTAGGGGTTACTGCAGGTCTACTACATCTGTATGTGCTAGATGCGGAAGTCAATGCTGCTGCTGCTGACAATAGGCCTAGACAGAGAAGGAAAAGAGTGTTCAGGCCCCAGGTAACATTCCAGGAGCTACATGAGCTGGAGATTGTAGAGCACTACAGGGTAGACAGGGACATACTACAAGAACTCACTGAGCTGTGCCACCCTCAACTCAGACCCAGAGCCAGCAGACAGGAACCCATCCCAGTGGCAACAAAGTTATGTGTAGCCCTTAGGATACTAGCTATAGGTACTTTCCAAAGACCAACTGGGGACAGGATGGGGGTCTCACAGGCATCAGCATCCAGGGTAATCCACCAGTTCCTGGATGCCATGCTACCACATGCCAGTGAGCACATTTGCTTTCCCCTCACCGTTGAGGAGAGGGCCAGCAATATGCAACACTTCTACCATGTAGCACACTATCCTGAAGTACTGAGTGCCATAGATTGCACTCATGTACACATCAAGGCACTACCCGGTAAGGAGGGTAAAATCTACGTCAACCACCAGGGGTGCCACTCCATCAACTGCCAAGTCATGCGCAATATCCAGGGCATTATCCTGAATGTGTGTGTGTGTGTGTGTGTGTGTGTGTGTGTGTGCTGTCAGACCCGGCAGTTATCAGGACTCCCGTATCTGGCATGCATCACAACTATACCAGATGTTTGCTAGGGGGGACATTCCACAAGGCCATTTACTTGGGGATGCTGGCTATACCCTGGAACCGTGGATGATGACACCCATCATAAATGCACACACACCCATTTAAGAATGCTATAATGAGGCACATGCACAAACTAGGAACATCATAGAGTGTGTGCTTGGGCTTCTGAAGTCACAATTCTAGTGCCTTGATATATCTAGTGGAGCCCTGCCATACTCTCTAGCCACATGTGCACATATGTTTGCAGTATGTGCTATGCTACACAATATGATCCTGCAGAAATAGCTGCAGCAGGATCAGCAAAGGGAAGGGATACACAGCCCCCCACCAGTGCCTAGGTCCCCACAGCCACAGTCACAGGAGGACTCAGAGGAGGAGCCCCCCAATGATTTCCCTGTAGGCAGATGTAGGAGTGCCCAGTATGCCCTGGCTTTGGCTAAGAGACAATGCATAGCACATTCACTGATAACCTAGGGCCCTATGGACTGACACCTTACTCCTACTCACATACATGTATTAAAATTGATGGCAGGCAACCCACACAATCTGTACCTATCCATGTATTGGCTGTCTGCTGCTTGCACCAGAGTCAGCCCTGAACTACAGTTCTGTTAACTGCTGCATTTGCAAGGTAAGTCCCTAAACTGCACACTACTTGTAAGGATTACTATAATATGGTAATGTATGTATGGATCTGTTGCATTTATGCAAGGAAATGCACTGGGCTATTAGGACAGAAGTAACATCCACATTGGACTACAGTTAACCAGTCCACTAGTATGTGTTCCAGTAGGTCTCATGGTTGGAATATGCACTACATCAGTCAAGGGAGATGTTAAGCAGTGGGGTCACATATTTGGACTACAGTCTATCCCAGCAGAACATGTGGTGTTGTTCAGTCACACCCAATACAGCATTTTTCCCATATAACTGATTTCACAGGAAGTCATCAGTCATATATCAGCATTCCAGGCACTCTCAGGGTAGTAACTTCAAAATCAGTAACACGTTGTATGTTTCACTTAATGCAGGAATAAAAATGTACTTATGTATGCTGTTGATTGTGTGATGAATGACTACACTCTGGCTGGCAGTATATGTGGCTCAGTGGACTAGGGAAATTAGTAGGAGTGATACTGTTTGTTATGTTATGTATTATGTTGGTGTTTTCACAGACTGTCAGTCTGTGTGTGGTGTAACATTATGAACCTCTGTCACATATTAATTACATGAGACAGCTGGAGAATGTGAGTGAAGTGCAGTACTGCAAAAACAGGGACAGAAGTCAGTGTCTGTAACACAGAAAATCTCGAACTGGAATACAGGTAGGTGTGGACTGGAGTCACTTTATAAGTACTGACAATCCCACTGGGCATCCCCATACACTTAGTTAAACTGAGCACAATCCTCTTGCCCCTTGATCAAAATGACCTGTCATGTATGGATATGTCTATACATACATACATATATAGTATTTATTTATTTATTTATTTATTTATTTATTTATTTATTTATTTATTTATCTGTTTTATTTTACATTTGTTGACCAGGATAGTCTGACTGGATATATGTCCATTTTCAGAGGAGGCCCAGGGAGTAAAGCTCCAGATAACACTGACAGAACATAACAGATATGAGTCAAACATATTTACAAAGCCCTCTAGTAGGTACTCACAATATACACCATATGTAGTAGTATACAAAAACAACAGGTTGCAGCAAGCTATTATGAACAAGAGATACCTATAATATTAATTTAAATAAGGCATTGAATAAGTAGTGATTAATCAGGGTTAGTACAGGGACAAAATTAGTGCTCTTTAAAATACTGTTTGAGGCCTTCTTTGAAGAGACTTAAAGAAGGTTCGAGGGTAAGGTTAGATGGAAGCAAATTCCAAGTTTTACCAACAACATTGGCAAATGGAGTCGTCGGCTGAGTTAATGGCTTTGTGGGTGTGGACCAACAGTTTATTGTATGATCTTAATTGCCTTGAATTACTGTATGGCTTTATGATATTTTTGGGTGCTGGAGTATTTTCAGGGTGGTACAGAATTTTGTGTGCTACTATAACCTGGTTGAACAGAAGTAGGCTAGGCAGTTCTAGCCACCCGAGAAGACTGAGGTTTTGATGGTGATGTGTCCTATATGTTGAGCCTATGGCAAATCTGGCAATATGGTTGTAACAGTGAGAGAGCTTACTAAGTTCAGTTTTGCTCAAATTGGAGCGTATGGGGGAGGCATATAGAAGGGTAAAGAGTAGGTGTGACTGGGCGATTGCAGTCCTAGCTAATGGAGTTAGATAAGGTTTGCTTCTATATAATGAGCCAAGCTTCTTATTGTTTTTTATAGTTTTATTGATATGCAGATCAAATTTGAGATTATTGTCAACTGTTACTCCTAAAAAACTTAGTATTGTCATCTGGAGAGATAGAGGTACCATTGTTGGATGCTATGGAGAAGGAAAAGGGGGTGGATCTACTGGTGGGGGTAAAGAGGAGCAGTTTAGTTTTGCTGTGATTTAACAACAGACTGTGATTAGAGAACCAGTTTTCAACTGTGTTAAATGTGTTTTGTGTTAAGGTTTGCAGGTCTAAAGGGGAGGAGGCTGTACAGATCAGGGTAGAATTTGCATATTAAATGCAGGTTGCATCAGGGATGGCAGTATAAAGAATGTTGATGAAGATAGAAAAGAGTAGACCTAGAACAGAGCCCTGGGGGACACCAAGGATGAGAGATAGCAGGTTGGACAGTTTACCCTGCCATAATACAGCCTATCTGCCACTCAGATAGGATAGGAACCACTGAATAGCATGGTTATCTAGGAAGATGGATTTTTTAGGGAATGGATGAGTAATTTGTGCTTGACCATATCAAAGGCCTTCGCCAGGTCTAGAAATAGAGCTGAAGATAGCCTGTTGTTGTTCCTAATTTGGAATATGGTATTTGTAAAAGAAAGGAGGGTGGAGGTGGTGCTGTGATGTGGCCTAAAGCCATGCTGAGAGTTGGCAAGCAGACTGCTGTGAATGAGATAGTCCATAAGTTGCTTATGAACACACTTCTTCATTAATTTGGCTAGTGGTGAGAGAATGGCAATGGGTCTGTAGTTGGACAGTTCTGTTGAACTTCCACCTTTGTGGAGTGGGATAACATGAGATATTTTCCAGATTGAGGGGATAGTTCTATCAGTTAGTGTTCTATTGAGTCGGATAGAGATGGGGAATGCTATGGTGTTGGCAGTTTTTGTAGGTACTCTGCAGGAAGGAGGTCAGCAGAAAGGGTGGTTGGTTTTGTTTTGTTTTTTTGATAAGGAATTAGATAAAAGTGGTAGAGACAGGTTGGAAGTTAAAGGGGGATGAGAAGTGGGTGTGTTAGTGGTAGAGATAGAGTGGGTGGGAGTAAGTTGGTTAGCTAAGGAGTGAATAGTTTCAGTGAAAAATTTATTAAAGGCAGTGGCGACAGTTTCTGGGGATTTATGGATGTAAAACAAACAATAGACCTGGGAAGGTGTACAATAAAGCTTGCAGACAATCAAATTATTTTCCTTTAATGTCACAACCAAAGCACAAAAACAAAGCTCTGCATTAACGTCCTGAATTACATTTTTGTTTTGGTTGTGACATTAAAGGAAGAGAATTCTACTGTCTACAAGCTTTATTTTATGCCTTCCCAAGTCTGCTGTTTGTTTTACAAGTAATCTTTGTGAACCTGGTGCAATTCTCTTTGGATTTTTTGGGTTTATGGATGTAGTTTAATGGGGTTGCAGTAGTAAGTTGTCCTGGATGAAAAAGTCAGTTAATGCCTGCCCAAAACTTTTGGGGATTGTTTTGGTGCTTAAATTGGAGGTTCTGGTAGTAGGTTTTTTTTTTGGTCTAGCAAAATGAGTTTTTTGTATCATTTCTAAGTTGACGATATCTCACTTGGTCGAGGGGGGCTTCAGTTGTTTATCATTTGGTCCAGGCTATATTTAAGTTTGATTTTTATCTTAGTTTCCTTTGTGAGCCATGGAGCAGTATTAGATTTAGTCTTTATAGCACACACAAGAGCATGGGAGTCAAGGATGCTCAGGAATTTATTGTTAAAGAAAGTTATGGCTTCATCTAGTGGTATATTTTTTTAGTACTGACCAGCTGACTGATTTAAGTTCATTTAGGAAGTTAGTAGGATTGAAGTTCTTATTATTTCTGATTGTTTTGTATGTAGTCTTGTGGTAGATTTCTGCCTTATGCTTAATAATATAAGTTAGTGAATGATCACTTAGGTCATCGAGGACAATCCAGGCTGTATACAAGCTTGGGTGGCTATTGATTAGTACCCAATCTAAGGTACTTTCCCTGTTGGTGAGTTTAGTAATCCTAGTGGGAGAGGTTATTATTTGTGTGTACCCAAACAGATTTATATGGGTGACAGGGGATTCAGCTGAGCAGGTGCACCAGTCGGTGTTAAAGTCACCAAGAACAATGGTTTCTTGGGGGGGTAGGTAATGGATAACCATTGTAAGATATCTTCCAGAGGCTTATTTTATTGCCTGGGGGAATGTAGCCACAGACAATATTTATACTCTTATTATTGTTAATTTGCAGTTTGCTAATGAGGATTTATGTGTTATTAAATGGAAGCAGTTGAACTGGATCTCTATTATCACTTAAAGTATTTTTGTAAAGAACTGCTATCCCACCTCTCTGTTGTAGCCTAGGGTAATACCTCATTATCAGCAGTAGTAGGTTTAAGCCAGGTTTCTGTAAGACACATTATATTATATCTCGGAATGAACTTCTAAGAGGGCGTGCAGGTTGGGGATTTTATTATTCATCTTCTAATGTTCAAGTGAAATATCAGGAGAGTGTTTGCAGGACTGTTAAGGGGTAGATTATTCATGGGGTTGGTGGTGCAGGGGCAATTGTCACCAGGTGGAGATGGGCCAGGGTTGGGATGGATGTCCAAATCTGTAATGAGGTTATATTGAAATCTGATTATGAGCTTTAGAAACTTATGAATAAGTCTTAGATAGTGTTTGTCCCTTGGATTAGATTTTAAGGTTTTAATTGGGTAATGAGGTAAAGAGTATGAGGGTTTGGATGTGTGGGGGATAGTTAGGTGAGCTAACTTGTAAGAGAAGTCTGGGGTGGTAGTTTGATATTTTGGGTAATGGAATCCGTGGTGGTACTGGTTTTCATAGGTGGTGAGGAGATAAAGAATGAGCATCAGGGGGAGTAGGGGAAATACTAGAGTTTTTGTTGATGCTAGCATAGCAAGGGGCCTGGCCATTATAGTGCACAGTTTTCAACCAGGATTTGGCAGGAAAGGAAGGAAAAGAGTTGAGTTGTAGAGACAGAGGGCCACTTGGTGATGTGTGAGATGCTGGTTGGGAGGAAGAAGCAGGGGGAGTGGCTAGGACAGTATAAATGTAACAGTATTGGGGTGGGTGGGAATAGGAGGCAGGGTGGGGTGCAAAGTGAGCCTGAGTGCAGCGAGGCTAAACCGGACCCACATGATTTATACAACAGCTAAGTAGGGGCTAAACTGGACCACAAGATTTATACATCATGTATATTATACATATCTATCTCTATGTATTTTCAAATAGCTATATATATATATATATATATATATATATATATATATATATATATATATATATAGCTCTCTCTCTCTCTCTGTCTCTATATATATATATATATATATATATATATATATATATATATATATATTTAATAATATATTTATATATATTAAAACATACATCTCAATCTCTACCCATATATCTGCATAACACAAATACATATCATACACAAACACACACACACACACACCTACCTTTATATATACATCCCTTCTTATACATAAATATGTGTGTGGATGTCTGTATTGTCCTACATACCCTAATAATGGTGAGTAAAGCTGGTCTATCACACATCTAGAATGTTGCTGAAAGGATCCAAAGTAAGGGCTCAGCATTACATAATGCACTTACCTACAGACCCCGTGCCTGCTGGATGTCACCGCATAGAGAGCAACAGGTGAGCAGGTTGTGTAATGTATAATGTTGTCTATGCATGCATGTACAGGGCACATTGTTCCTGCCCATAGGCTTGCTCATCCAAGTGCAAGCAGCCACATATGGTCATATTGGTAACTGTAGACACATTACTAGGATAATAACAGTTATCTCACTGCTAGGATACTAGATGCAGATAACAGTATGAAGCAATATCACTCTGCAGGCCATAGATGCTGTTCAACACAAGCCTAGTTTATGTAAATCGCAATTAGTTTCCCTGCAATCACATATAAAGTAGACATCTGCTGTGGTACTTGTGATAACAGCTGTGATCTCTAGTGTGTAAGACTGGATAGGTAGGATTTCTAATCTTACTGCAGTCTACTTAGGGTGTGTGTGTGTTTTCCCCCGCTACACAACTGAGATTCTCTTATTGTCTATCACACTGCAATGGTTATGCACTTTTTGGCCCTGTAAGTTGCTGCTGGCTTCCAAACTGCCCTCTTCTACAAGGCCTGATGATGTCATCTACCTTGAGACATCCAGCTGCCATTGTAGCATCAGACTTAAGCAGTGGTGCATGTGATAAGTATTGTGATATATAGAGTGGAAGACTAGATAGACAGAAGTTTGAATCTCACTCCAGGCCACTTGGTGCATGTGTGTTTCCCCCTCCCAAACAACTGAGAATCCCTCTGGTTATCACACTGCAATAGTTATGCACTTTTTGGCCATGTAAGTTGCTGCTGGCTTCCAAACTGTCTTCTTCAACATGGCCTGATGATGTCATCTACCTTAAGACTACCAACTGCCATTGGAATACCAGACTTAAGATGTGGCGCATGTGATAAGTATTGTGATCTATAATGTGTAAGACTAACTTGGTAGGGGTTCTAATATCAATCAAGGCCACTTAGTGTGTGTATGTCCACATGGCATAAATGTGATCACATCAGTAACTTAGAGGTGGGGTTTTGCAATACTTCATTTTTAGCAGGTGATGTGCCCTTCCAGTTGCCTGACCACAACTAGGCCTGCTGATGTCATCAAGTATAATATGTCCTAAACCGATACTAGTAGCAGACATGAGGTGTGGTGCGTGCACCATGTACTGTGATCTGTAGTGTGTACCATTACATAGGTTAATGCTCTAATCTACATACAGCCAACTTGCAGTATGTGTCTGCTGTGTCCTGTAAACAGTAATTGGGCATGGTGCTATCCTCAATGTAGCCATGTTTGTGCGTGTGGCTGTTAGAGAATTTTACATTAGCTAATGGAATTGTAGTATGTTTGAACGTCACTACCATAATGGCCATACAGCCCTCACAATCATAGACAACTTTATACCCTTATTTACATGATCAGCACATATTGCACCAGTTCAAGAGGGATAAAGGCAGAAGCCCTGTAATGAAATAACGGTCGTCCAGCCAATCATACAGATGACATGTGTTGAGGTGCGCTGAGGTGCTCTGCTTGCCGTTAACCAGGGGTCTGTTTCAAAGGTGTGTTAAAAGTCTGCTAGACAAATCTCTCCCACCATGTATTACTGACGTCACATACTAGGTTAATGTCCTTAGCATGATTAATCCATCTACTATACCACCTACAGATATGCAGCATTTACAATCAAACAGGGTCACACATTGCCCCTTATGCAAAGCAAAGATCACATACTGAAAATGTGAAGTTCCCTTGTGAGGGACCATACTGTTGTATGCAAGTGCCAGTACTGCTTGGAAAGGTCCTTTATCAAATGGCCATTGTACTCTGATATTGGCATGCTGAGGGAAGAGTACATGGAGGTTATGAGTATGTCAATTTTGGGTGATTGTACCATCAGCTATGACATATGATTCCCATCATACCACTGGCGAGACATGGTGATCTCAGGCACATTAGGTGGAAATCTGTGTGGCCAGGTCTGTGTGCCCATTTCTTTCACCCCTGAGTACGTACATCACATTTTGCGACCAATGTGCTACTTACCAGGTACATAGATGTTAGTGATGAAAATTATACTACACATATATTTGCATGGAGTTTATAACCATTAGTATGTCAACAGGCATTTGTTCATCAATACCCTCTTGTAGGATATTGACATAACTCTGACTCCGTGAGTGCTCACAGTTTGCAGGCATCAGCCAACATTGTTAGCCACAGACATTCAGTATTTACTTGTATCATGGTTAAATTGATTCCAAGCAGTAGAGGACCCAGGACTGAGCCCTGTTGAACACTGCTGCTTTCAGATCAGCTATTGGAGGCGGATGTCCCTATGTTGAGTATGTATGTATGTATGCCATCAATGGGCCACTTAGTGACCCCTACAATGATAGTACTGTGGATGCCTAAGTGGGTGCTTTGTAAATGATGGTTGAGTGGAGTATATAGTCAGATAGCTTGGCTCAGTCCAAGGGGTTGTATGCCTTGATGTCCCCTCACCCAGGTCCTTGGTGACTACATCAGAATTGTCTACCATGTTTAACAGTCATGATCCACCTGTCAGACATCCAAACTGTTTACAGTCAACTGTGTGTAGATTACATATATGTGTACTGATCAGCTCCATGATGATTGCCTCTACAGCCATACAGATATGGATACTCCAGCAAAGAGATCTATAGCTCGGGTGGTCAGTGAATGCACCACCTCTGTGCAAGGGTATAAAAGTTGCCATTGTCCAGTCAGCCGGGTTGCAGCCAGTGGTTTCTGTATGATTGCAAGGTGCTCCCAGTGGTGTTAGTAATCCTTGTCAGATCTCAGGTAGGATGCAGCCTGGGATGTTAGCATGTCCAATAGATGCTGTGTATCCTCCAGTAGAGATGCCATTTGCAATCTGCTCTGTAGATATGGAAGTTATGGGACAGTTTGTAGGAATGCCATGTATCGCATGTGGTGGGGACAGGGGAGTGAAGTTGTCACATAACCTGTGGGACTACAGGTTAGCTATATGTACAGACCCATTATATATGGCATCATTATGTACAAGTTCACAGACAATCTGGGCCTGTTCTTTGAGGTTACACATATAACTACAGTGTGCATTGTGGTTCTGCTTTGTGTGGGTTTTAGCTGAGGAGGGTGTGCTGCCATTTTGGGGGGGGCAGACACCCTCACTCCAACTGGCACACAGCAATGTCCACCTCTTATTGTACAGCTTGATAATGGCAGTTGTCCACCAGGCAGGTTAGCTGTGCCATGAGGAGCCTATATTCCTCCTGCCAGGTACAGCTGAGTTCATGCAGTTGCAATGCTGCTGGTGTAATGCATGGGTGTAGAGCTCTGCATACTTGCCTGTCCCATCTGAGGGGGGAGTTGCAGTCATGCTATGCAAACCATCCCACTGGAGGTAATAAATGGCTTTGTTGAAATATATGTCTGTATTGTCTGCAAGGGGGGGGGGTTAATGCCGGTAGTTTTAATGACACTAATCTGTGGTCAGATCCCACCAGGGAGGACCTCACATGGGGGGGGGCTGCCATGGTCACCCATATTGGTAAACGCATGATGCAATACGTTGGTTCCGCTTGGAGGGATGTCACGGCACTGCTCCAGGGCATTGTAGTTAAGGACCTGGACTAACCTTTGGGCAAGTGAGCTGTAGCATGACTAGGCAACATAGCTGGTGCTCAGTTAATGCCACCCCAAACTATGGTGTAATAATGTATCTTGATGGACACATATGCATACAAATACCCACAATGGGTGTCTGGATTCATGGAACTGCTCCTGTAGCCAGCTATTGTTTGATTATGTTCCCTTCCAGTACTAAAAATGGCACCTGGAATGTCTCTGGGAAATCAGTGTTTCACAAAATCTGGATATGTATCTATCCTTAATGAGTATGTATATACCACCTGCATTACCTTAAACACTATCATTTTAAAGTCTGAAGATGTGGATGGACGTGTAGTCTGGTATTGCTGTGGTGCTATCCACAGCCTTCAACCAGAAGTCCTTGACTACACACATGTCTGCATAATCCAGGGCGGGTACACCTTCCATAGGGTGGGGTTCAGTGTTTCCATACCCAGCGTATAGCAGCACAACCATGATGTTGTATAAAGATGGTATTCTCATTGCCAACTTTTACCTGAATAGTGCATCTAAAATGCATTGTTGGGGTGTCAGCAACCTTGGCTGGTACTCCATATCTCGGGTGAGAGATGAAGACCATCACTGGTGAAGCATGGGTGTCTGTTGAGGCATCCCAAGCAGACATGTAGTAGATCCCTTACAATGACACCACATGCTAAGGCAAATATTGACTTCCATCATTTGCCATGTGTACAAAGCCATCATCCTAGTTGAGGGTCAACTGCAGCTGAAAGCTATACTCATACCTGCAAGAGACACACACTGGCTAAGCTCAGTCATGTCTCTGCATATGTGTATCATCTGTATGTCCCTAGTCCTACACACCTGCAGGAACTATGATGTCAACATTATGTTAACTGATATTCCTTGATTTTCAGCAGTGTGTGATAAGGCCTATTGTGTCAACCCACAGACATCTATCTGTGATCTTTCCAATATGTAGCCACTTGACACAGACATCACTGTGTCTCATGATGTAATCACCTATGACTAATCGGTGTGATTTTGTGTTTTTCCTTGAGTGTTTGACCGGTGAGAGTCTGGTGCATGCAGTATTATGTGTACTGTGCACTTCAGAGGCAGGATTTTCTGAGGCATCTGCTGTTTGGCAGTATGTCTGGTAAGGAACTGCACACATCCAGGTGTGTGTGATGTGGGTGTAGGTGGTGCAGGATGTGAGCTGTGCATGTTGGCATAATGCTCATTGCCATATGTCATGACTGCTGTTGGGAGACACCATGGCAGCAAAGTTTGAAATGCAGTTATATCTGTCACACATTGTGTTTGTGTGTCATAGGAGTAGAGTGGTGGGGACACTCCCAACATCTCAGCAGCAGGTCCTGCAAAGTTAGGGTCATGCTGTCACACCCTTGGGTTTGACAGCCTGATATACAGTGTTTGTAGGCACACCTTGCAGTGGTGATGTCGATGCCTGTGCATGCATAGAGGACTTGCTCAACTTTGCTGACATTACACTGGCCTTGCAAGCATACGAGGCCTGTCAAGCAACCAGACAGCACACGGGTTTGTGTGTGACATGATTTGAGAACACAGACATATTTCGGGTACATAACTCTACAGTATGACAGGCCTCAGACATGTGGCAGGTAGACACATGGCCAAAGATGACCAGTCCACTGCAGTAGGTGTCACAGCCATGCCATGCAGATATCCACCAGTAATCTGTTAAAGGGCAGGATACATGACTAGCTGTGAAATTGTTACCTATGATGGCTCACTGCCAGTGTGCTGATTGTTTCAGCAAAACTTGACATTTGTGTCACTGGACATTGTACCTTATATTGTGGCACTACAGCAATGCTCCTAATCCCTCCTCTTGTCAGTTCCCTAGTGACATACCGCCAACCCTAGAACAGAAGGCATAAGACATGCAAAAGCCAACTGAGTGCCCAGGTTGCTAATCAAGGCATCTACATGGAGAAGGGTATGTGAAGCCTACAGAGGCTTTCTCAATGTGGGACAGCTATGTGGATGAACAAACAGGCTTTGTCCTGCTTGTCTTCATGGGCTTCTTAGTAATGTTTTATGTGTGATGACAGAAAACGTATTGGAGCACCGTATCCTATGTGAGAGTGGTGTCAGTGAGATCAGCATTAGTAGTTGCCAGGTACTGACAATTCCATGGACTCCCATGCTTAACACAGTCTTCACAAGGTATTTGTGTCCTTTCAGTACACACATTGCTTGGGTAGTATCCAACTGCAGAATACCCATGTAACACCCCACCTTACCTTCACAGGGTATATATATATATATATATATATATATATATATATATATATATATATATAAAATACTTCCCTAATGTGTTTGTGCTCTGTACAGACACCTTGGATGACTGTCTTCTTGGAACATGCTGGAAGTAACTGCAATACTTAGTTGGACAACTAGCATGTAGTTCCAAGCAGTGTCCCCAGATCTCTGAGTCATGTGACATGAAATGCAATGACAGGAGTTAGCATGGATACGAGCAGTAACACTAGCATACACCTACTGACACTGGACGAAGCACTCTCTGTTTTGCTGAAGGCCAAATCATGCCTACTGACTCTAACTGGTGGACCCCATTGAGTGTTACACTATGCAATAGTTGACAGAAATATTACTCATTCTGCCTACCATGGGCTGACAAGATGTTTGACAGTATTAGGCCAGCAGACCTTTCTGGAATCTGTGTAGGTTATCATCAGACTCTTATGTCAGCTGGTGGATGGGCAAGTGTCTGACAGTCATAATCTGGGAAGATAGCATTGGGAGACCTGCACTGCAATGACGCCAGTCACCAGTGGATTTCCCCAGACATCATTAATGGCATACCCCTTCTAGCCATTCCCTCTCTGCAGTCACAGCTACTGTCAGTGACCTCTGACTGACTACATTAGCAGGTGACTGCATATTAGGAGCTGTCACTGAATCCCACACAGAGCCAACAGTTATCCAGGATGGCCTGAGACACACATTCAGTTGTTTTCTGAGCCACAGACAAGTACTAAATGCCAATGACTGCACAATACTATCTTTTGGGAAGTCATCCACCCCTGGAAAATACATCAGGTTATGTAGGGGACAGAGAGCCCTTACTCATGGACTTATGGACACTGAGAGTAATGTAGCCTTTGACTTTCACTGGTCGGTAAGATGTGGGGATCCATTCAATTTTGGACACCCTATACAGAAACTTATGGGATGTAAATCCCAGACTGCCA
Source organism: Protopterus annectens (assembly GCF_019279795.1). Classification (NCBI taxonomy): domain Eukaryota; kingdom Metazoa; phylum Chordata; order Ceratodontiformes; family Protopteridae; genus Protopterus; species Protopterus annectens. The sequence continues at coordinate 634,038,048 of NC_056741.1, read as the reverse complement.
TTGTTGTACTGAATGTGGCACTCATCACACCTGTAATTGTGTGCAATGTCACCCTTGCTATTTCACTACACAGGTATATCTTACAACTGTAGCAACCACATAGGTTCCATGGTACACCAATACACATTGTAGATAACATGTCCTATGGAGTCCATGTCAAGACCGTACATGTGCAGTTTGTCTCCTAAATGCTTTGGAGGGGATGTGTATGGCTGCCATACAGGGAGGTATCAGATCCCACTGTGTACTTCCCATGTATCCATGACAGGGCTAACACATCTTACCTGTTCCATACACCTACACCGTCACTGTGGTATAAATAGTAGATGCTGGAGAGACAAGTATGTAACACAGACAGTACACTCTATATGTAACAGCCCCCCCCCCATGCATGTGAAGCACACATCTGCTGTGACACACATCATGTTCAGGTTACACAATGGGATGTAGAACAAGACCATCATAACTGGTGTCAGACAAATGTCTGTACTGGACAGAAGATATTTGTAGATTTGACATCTCCATCACCACAACTTGTAGATGTGTTAGCTCACAAAACTCTGGTGACACGTCAAAAGTATCAGACCTTCTCACAGATTAGGGATGCATGAGTATGCTGAATGATGCCATCGTCCTTGTTAGCCTGTTATACATATATGAACTTGTGGAGCCATGCACCTATAGTGCTGTACCTTGCTGAAGACATATTTCTTCTGTGCTGACATTCCATCCTGTGATGTGATATCTATGGCTTTATTGCTGCTGTGTATCCATAGGTGTCCCCAACAGAATCCTGAAACAGCATCATACAACATAAGGTACACAAAATAATGTGGCTTGCTCATTACAAATGTCAGCATACAGTATCTGTCAGTAACCACTACAAGTGGTGTGGCTAAACAATGCATTACACAAGTACATGCTAATTTATATAGTCACCCTGAGCATCAGACACATAGCTTCATTTCCCTGCATCAGTGATGAGGATGACAGGGATGTGGCACAGTTATCATAACTTGCACAGGGTGTTGTGTGGGGTGCAAGAGGCCTAGGCTAACCCAAAAGGTTGACAGCATGTGTGTGAGTCAGGAAGGGAAGCAGGCAAGATGGACCATGGAAATGTACCATGTGTGTCTGTAGGTGACCTGCATTTGACAGTGGTGTGTGAGTGTGTGCATCTACACAGTAAAGTTCAGTGCTAGCCCTACATGTTTGTATGTTGGACAGCTTTGAATGATGCATGGTAGAGCTGACAGTTCACCATCTGCACTCCCAAGCATGGGAACTGGCTCTGCCAGGAGTTGCACTGGTACATCAATGCCTAAGGTCAGAAGCAGGGATACTACCTGAAGGTAACTGCTGTCTGCTGAGACCATGTCCTCCATGTCAATGCCCAGGACCATGAGCCCATGGCCTGCCATGTCTTGGTGTGGGCAGTACATTCCCTTCTGTAGCACTGGATGTACTGCTACTATGGGAGTGTGATTGTGCACAGCCACATGGACTCTCAACAGATGGTGTTGCTGACCTACATCCACGAGTCTGGTGCTCAACTCCAACCAGATGTTCCAGCATAGACACTCTGTTTTCCAAGACAGATAGTGTGCAATCTGTCTCAGCCCACCTTCTTTCCACTGCATCAGTGAACCAATCCAGGGTGTCAGCAATGCGGTGGAGGCAGTCACGGATGTCAGACTGTGCTGCATCCATAACCCTAAGCATACATCTGGAGTTTCTTTCAGAACATGCCTGTGCCTCCATGATGGCCTGAAACATGTGCTGAGTGACCCATGATGTGACACCTGCAACAGGTGGTCCATATTATATTATTGAAAAGACAGGTCAGCGAATGGCACTTACATTGAAAATGCCATTCAGCGAACTGTTCATAGTGAGATCATGGTGCAGTGAAGATCTGAAAATGTGCCCTTTCTTCAATGTAGTGTGATCTCAAAGTTGGTATATATAATAAGTGGGGGGGGGCACAGCCCACCCACAAGAGTGAGTATGCCGAATGGCATTTTTGATGTAAGTGCTGTTTGCTGACCTTTCTTTTCAATAATATAATATAGACACTTCAACAGGTGGTGGATGGACAGCTGGCCTCCTGCAAACACCCCTATCAATCCACTTGTGTGGAACTTCACCAGCTCTCTGATTATAGCCAGTGTCTACACTCACTGGAGCCATAATTGCCATACTTTCCTGCTTAATGTCCCCAGCTTCTGTCCATTTTCTGTGGCCTCCAGAAACTGGATATGTGTGGGCATACGGACTGTGTGTGATGACAATGAGGGCAGAAGAGGGATGGCAACCTCTAGGACAGATTCAACCCCTGAAACCTCCACCTGTGCCTCACTGTGGCCACCACCATCATCAGAGTCTGAAGAGACACTGGCACCAGGTTATGTAAGGGACAGAGAGCAACCCCCAGTCACCTGTGATAAGAAAGGAAAAAGCAGTACATTAAAACCTGCACTACTATGTTGCAATATATGTAAAGCTGTATACACTGTTGTCACTATTACAGACCTGTTGGACACCCAACCTCAGGTAGTTGGACAATAGGACATTACTTTCCCCACAAACAGCTGTAGTTACTTGTAAATAAAAGCTCTTTACAAAGCAATGTCATCAGCAACAATGAGGTGTAGTGTTGACATTTGTGAAGACTCTGCACAGTTGACACATATGACAATCTGTGATGTCCTGACAATACTGTCACATCTATCAGTGTGGTCACACCTACAAGGCATAGGTATGACTAACATATGTACAGTCAGAAAATATCTCTGCAGTTAGCAATCATGCTGACAGTACAGCAATCCAGGCAGCAGACCTGGGATGACACTTTAGGGATTACATTGCTGTAAGCCTACATCTTTAGCAAATATTGTAGTGTTTACCAGGAGCAGGAGCCTTGTCTGATTCCTGATGGACCTGTGAAAATTTAGGGAGAGGTAATGTCACTACCATCACATGTTCACCACAACAAGGTACTACATCCATCTATTTAACATTTGCAGTAGCTACTGTTTTAATTGTTATATTGGTCAGAATCTGAGCATGAGAGTCCAACTGCAGTTAACCCCCCAAACTGACACCCACATTAAGAGTATGTACACCCTGAGACACTGAATGCTACAGTTTTGCAATGCTGATCAAACTAAGCTTACCTGCATGCTCCTCTGCCATGGAAACTATGACACTCGCATCCACGATGTGATGGATGCCTGGGAGCCGTCATGTGTGCCTAGTTTTGCCAGGACTACCCCAGTGACAGAGTGGTTGTTCCACTGCAGGCCCTCCAGTGGTGATGCCACAATACCTGGGTACATCTGCTGCTCTTCTGTGTGCAGCATTGATCGTGTTTGTTGCCCGGTGTCAAACCTGCTCATATTTCCTGCTTTGATGACCTGTGGTATTCACATCACAGACAATATCAGCACACAGTGCTGCCTGCTGTTACCTGTTTTGCCTCCCCCTAGACAGTAGGAGTTCATGGTGTTGCCAGAGGCCTTCCAGTATAATATCATTCTCTGCATCCATGAAAGGTGCACAGTGCCTTGGATACATGTTTCCTGAAAGACAACAAAATGGGAACACACGTCAGGATCACATATGTGGAAGTACACTATGTAAAGATACAGCAAGAACAGAATGGCTGGTAGTATCCACTGCTTGATCACATGTCATATTCCATAATGTGCAAACATACTAAGTGTGTGGATACAACTAAGATACTAGCGATAATCAGCTATTCCCGTGTGTGCCATGACAGATACTGCTGTATGATCATACACCCAATACTGGAGTCTTTTGTAGTGTATCCCCTAGGGGCAACACCCTGATAATATGCCAAAACAACTGTGCCACACAAATAAGAGTCCGCTATTAAAACCACTATAACCATTGTGCCACATTGACAAAAATATTCCACCCTTGATATATTGTACGTCCTCTGCAGGTGTAACAAATCTGGATATCAATGACATGTCATTATCACAGTTCTAAGAAAGGCTTAATGCTGTAATCCCTATTCCCCATAAGTATATTCACACATCAACATCCTTTGTAAACAAAAAGGTTACATACCTGATGGAGTGCAAAACTCCTCTGTTGATATGTGGTGATATTTAAGATTTTCCAAACGCATGTTCTGTGTGCTGAAAGTCTGATACAGAATGGTTCCCCATAGCCAGCTGTTTGCCTTTTTAACATGATTTTCATTAGCAGGTGATTGCCTCTTAACCAATCTGTGGTTCTGAAATGCTAATTGCAGCCAACACAGCTGATCTGTACTATCATCAGCCAATGACATGCAACCACCGTACAAGATATAAAGCCTTCATGTAGTTTAGAAGCCCTTTCTGATATGTTGTACTGGACATTTCTGGGGTGAGGAGACTACGTCATCACAGAGGGTGGATCTGTAGCAGCTACTTTTACATAGAGATGCATGTGCTACAGGCTGCAGCTGCTGCTGCAGGTAATAGGCATAGGCAAAGAGTGTGAACACTTTGGTGGACAACAAGCTGCAGGAGTAACTGTGGGAGCTGTGTCAGCCTTGTTGCAGAGGCAGAGCTAGAGTGAGGGTACCCATTCCACTGCAAATTAAGGTATGTGTTTAATGTACATGTTAGGCAATCATATCACTAACAGTGTACTAGGCAGCATGTTTGTTGTGTCCTTGAGCAACATAGGGGTAAATATAACATTAAGTCAATCATTTGGGCAACTGTCAGGCCATGTGTTACAGTCTGGCATTCATTTGGAACATGTATGCTGGCAGTCCTTGTTACAAGCAGGGGCTTCATATGTGTATGTTAGTTGTGCAGCTGTGCCGATCTGGACCGTGAGTTTGAAAGGATTGTGTGTTGCACTCTAATATTAGTGGGCCTCATTTGCATTACTTGAGTTAAAATCCTCTGTGAATGCATATTAATGCATGACATGGCACTTTATGCAGCTATAGTTTTTCCTATAGGGATATATAATATGTATATTGTTTACTGCAGGCCTGTGACTTCCATCAGTGAAAAGCAGACATTTCATTTGAAATGCATTGTGTGGATAAAGAGTGGATGACTCAGTCATTAATTGCTGGCTTTACAATAATGTAATTTAAATGCTACACACCACTGGATTTGAACCCAGGACTGTGTGTGGCAAAATGCACTGTTTGCAAGGCATCTAACAGACTCAAACTACTGAGTCAGTGTCAGGTGCTGACATACTTTTCTTACATCCATCATTATGTGCATGGCTTTATGTGGGTGTAGTTTTGCACCAGGGTCCCAGTTGAACATATATTTTCCCAGTAATGCCTTAGCAGGCATATTTCTAAATGTTGCTGATAAAAGGGGACATTCACCTGCTACTAGAAACCTCACTTACATCCATTATTCTGTGTTTGGCTTTCTAGTGGTGCATTCTTGCACCAGACTCCAAGGTACACTCCCAGTTTTTCCATTATTCTTTAAGCAAGTTTGCTCGGCACAGTGTGCGGATTCACTTAAAAGCACTAAATGACTGTAACTTGCAATCACTATGTTTTGCTTAAACCACCTGTTTTAATTAACAGCTGTGTGGTGTGGCAGGTTAATGCAGTGGTCTGTAGGTGCGATGGTCTTGGGTTCAAAATAGGGGGCAGGTTTATTATCTTTTAAAACACATTTATCAATATAGCTCCATTTTACTCAGATGAGCGAAGCTGTGTGATGTGCTGCATTGTGCAGAGTCATGCAAAAATGTATAAAGAAAAAAATGGGGAGATAGTAAAATGGTTAAATGGAGTGCAAGCAGGGGAAAACCGTAGTGAAAGGCAGGTAGGTATGTGCAGAAAGAGTGTAGGAAAGAACCATGTCTATCCATTTCTTGTGCAGCAACAACTGTTCACTGTGACAGAATTTGTAGATGACTTTGGGAACACACCCCTCCCCCCCGAGAGAGGGGTGAGGACAACATAATTGAATTGTTAAGCCAGTTGGACCAAATTATGTGGGTCCATTGGGCACATGTGCGAAATGGAGAGCTATGTATGGGACAATATTTTTGGGGGGGTACAGGTGCCCATTTGTTTTAAGGTGAGATTGTAATGTTGGGGAAGTGACATAGATACATGTCGGGGTAAGATGGGTAGATGAGGAAGCTTTTGCAGCTAGACAAGACAGCAGACAGGAGTGGCATGTGACACAAGAGGGGGGTAAACACCTTGGATGGGGAGGGTATTGTGGAGTCTCAGTCCAATGTGCCTCCACAAGGTAACAGCATGACTTACATCCCCACCCATGGAACTGTCAGCTCTGGTCCATCACTGCCCCGAGGGTGCCAGTGATGGAGGCTGGGCTCTGGGGAGAGTCTGCCCTACCAGGGTGGCCAGCATGCTCTCCATCTGATCATAGCTGGACTTAGGCACAGGCCAACTAGGTGGCCGCCTAGGGTGCAGCTGTAACAGGGGCGCTTTTCCAGTATTTATCTGGTGTAGGTAAACCAGGATGGGGGCACCAGGTGATGTTGTGGGGGGTGCCGTGGAGCCCTTTTGCCTAGGGCACCAGTTGACCTAAGGCCGCTCCTGCTGATCTGATGCAGGTATCATCCAAGCCCATGGTAAATTACCTCACCCACCAAACCTGGAAGTTCATCACTGGTGACAATTTCTCCCCCACCAACACTCCCAGAGGGAGTCAGGCCCCATTCCATGTACTACCCAATGCTGCAGGTAGTACAGGGGCAGCAGATGGGGCACCACCAGGCTGGGTTGCAGATGTGCTGGGAGCTGGTGCCACAGCCGGTAGAAAGCAAGGTAGGTGGATCACGAGGAACCAGCTGACCTTGACACACTGTAGTAAAGTAGTTGTAACAATAAGTTAAGGTTAATAATAACCAAACCAATGTTAGTGTTAACAGAATGCAACATGATATTTATTAATCCAAATACATATTAAGGTATATTATGTGTAAAACAACATTAAGTAACATAACAATAAGTATTTTAACAGCAAGCCAGTATGAATTAAACCATAAGGCCAACAACAGTTAGTTTAACCTAATATGTTAATATGAAATAATTATAAATAACAATAATAAATTAAAGAAGATAAGGGGTGGGGAGAGAGAGAAAAACATACCATTAGTGACATAGTAGATGATATCCCTAAAAAGACTGGTAATTCATACTTTTACATGTATGCAGTGTCAGTTGTGAGTACAGTGACTACAATTCTACTATAGCTGATGTAGCACGTACATACCTTTCAAGCTGTTAGCATAGGACATTATGGGCTAAGCACTAACAAATGCAGATACACAACTACACAGAGCAGTTTCAGATGATGCAGACTTATATAAATATGAAGGTGTTCTGTAAACTGAATTGAAAATAGGCTGCATTCCAGGTAATCATGTATCTGATAATCATGGAAAAGACAAATTAGGCAGTTGTAATTACATTACAAAAAATCATGACAGTTGAGAGGTATGTTTGTGTACATTAAGTAAACTAGACAGCCATCATGTCTTAGCAGGCATGGGAGTCGAACCCAAAAGCTGTGACTGCAGGGGACATCTGCAAATAATGTAACAATTGACTGCAGCAACTTAGAACAGACATGCAATGAATACAGCCCTACTTCAAATATTAAGACAGATGTATTTAGGACACCACAGTGCTGCTTAACACTTCATTGGTATTGGTGTTAATTATCTGTGAAGTCTACACACAATATCTGCCCATAAAATAGGCTACCTCACCCATATACCTTTAGTTCCTTGAATGGGAGGAAAAGAGAGCATTATGCGACTGAAATTGGCCTGGAGACAGCCTTGAAGATACCTCTCAAGCTCTTAGAGCAAAAAATCTGGACAAAGCCTAAAATGATGGGGGGACAAATAAGGACAGATTTTAAATATTGCTCTTACAAACTTTAAAAAGTTGATAGAATAATATGTTTTGCATTAGCATGAATTTTCTGAAGGATGTGGAGTCTTAAACTCAAATGTTTGTCATTATTTAGTGACTTCAATCCTCAACTATTTGCCAGAAAGGTATAGATTTTAGGAGGAACACACCAAAAATATGAGGCAAAAATCTGTACAGTTGAGAGGTATGAACCATAGTATGAGTTGAGCGATACATTTTTCAGGCCATTCATTTTTCATTCTACAGCTATTACAGTTTTACTCTTGACTGCAGTGACATTAGAACAGACATGCAATGAATACAGCCCTACTGCAAACATTAAGACAGATATATTTAGGAAACCACAATACTGCTTAAAACTTTATTGGTATTGGTGTTGATTATATGTGAAGTTTACACACAATACCTGCCCATAAAGTGGGCTACCTCACCCATATACCTTTTGTTCCTGGAATGGGAGGAAAAGAGAGCATTACATGACTGAAATTGTCCTGGAGACAACCTTGAACCATAGTATGAGTTAAGCAATACATTTTCAGGCCATTACTTTTGCATTCTACAGTTATTATAGTTTTACAGTTGACTGAAGCAACCTTACCATAGACATGCATACAGCTCTACTGCAGTTATGTATGACACTACAATCCTGTTTTACACCTTTTTGCTTACTGTTATTGGTATTGTTTATTGCAATACAGTTGTTATTCATGTATTGCACTGCACTTCTAATTGCCTATTTATTGCACATTAGTTTTTATTGTTTATTCTTTATTGCAGTACAGTTTTTATTCTTGTTTATTGCACTGCAGTTAGCATATTATATCTGTACTTACCACACTCATGGCACAACCTGGCCAGACACCCAGCATGGGACTAAATGTTACGATCCCTCTCAGCTGCAGCTGTTGGGAGAGAAGCACACCATTATGCCTACCAGTTTTGCACATATTCAGCTTCAATTTAGTAAAATAGTGGAAGGTATACTTCTAAATGTTTAGGGCATGACCAGCCCTAGCCTCTTGGACTCAGGTATCAAACATTCCCTCTTTCTATGCTTTAGGTTGTCATAGTGGTAACAACACTGCTCACCAGTGCAGGGGGATACAAGTAGAACTAGTAAGTTCCCTGGCCAACTGATCCCAGGCCTCAGCCTTACATTCTGAGCCCTGGTAATTGCCCTGCAGAAGCCTAGATTCATAATTGTGTATCAGGAGCCCAACAAAAAACCCACCTCTGCGTTTGAAAGTGTGCACCCTCTCCAACACCACCTGGCATACTGACAGAAAGGCTCCAACAAGTGTTGCAGAATTCTCACATATGGACCTTAATATGTTTTCCCTCCCTTACACATAATTCATAAACATTCAAAAAAGTGCCGCTGTGTTACCATCGCACAAACCAGCTGAGCTGAGCATTGTAAAAACTCACATAACCATTGTTTTAGCGAAGCTTAGCAACTCATAAACAGTAGTAGTAATTAATCACATTTAAGCAGTGTTTAGCACAGCACAGCTGTTCCAAATGTTAACATTATGTTTTTAAATTAAACAAAATTTAGATTATGTTAAACAAATGGTTTGTCTGATAGGGACTCAAATCCAGGACCTACTGTGCTTTAGGCTGTCACTCTATCCATTTAGCTACTTGAACAGTATATAGACTACTATAACTTTACATATACTACTAAGTTACTGTGCTGTGCAGACAGGCTTAAACAAGCATAAAAATAAGCAGAAATAATTAATTACAAAAAAAAAACCTAAAAAAAGGCATATATGATAATTACATACAGTTTTGAACCTTCTACCTAGAGAACTTACTTCCCTTCCTTCCTTATCACTCCTCAAACAAAAAAAAATCTTCCTGAAAACTCACTGGCTTTGTCCTTGTAGTAACCCTGACTAAACAATCATTACTGTTTCTAGTATTTTTACTAACTCCACTCACTCTTCTAATTACTGTGCTTTAGTGCAACTTGAAAGTACATATGCAAAAAAATTGAAGCTGTATTAGCTACTAGTAAATGTTTAAAAATTAGCTCTAAATATTGTAATTAGTCTCTATGAAATGTGTAGAAATATGTCTTCTGTGTCTGTTGTCTTTGTAACATTATGGATCTTGTCTGTTCATGTCTGTTTTGGAGCTCATCTCCCCGGGCCTCTACTGTAAATGGACATATATCCAGTTAGACTAGCCCGGTCAACAAATGTAAAATAAATAAAAACATACAGTTTTTATTTTTATATGTCTGGCAGATGTCAGCTGTCTGTATGTAAGCACAGCTTGGTATTGCTGTGCTCCATGCCATGCAAACCGAAATTAAAAAAAAAAAAAGACAAAAAAAATTAGAAATTTAAAACACAAACTATTAATTCACAGCACATTTCAACAGTAGCAGGGAACATTACAGGGAACCTCACCATGTACATAACATCTGACCAGCCTCTACACTTCTGCCTACGTGGATTCAATATCCCTGTTACTATGCTCTCCCTCAGCAGAGCGCCATGATTAATATGCATGGCGTGCTGCTGAGGGGGAACCACGGCCATGTATACAAGTACATTCCATGTAGGCTCTACATGGAGCCTACACAGATTTTATTGAATCCTGGGGTCTGTCTATGTTCACCCATTCTGGCCATAATGCACCGCAAACTGAATACAGCATATGTCTAAAGTTATTTAAGGCTGGGCAGTCTCAACGCAGATATAACTAATCACATATGCTGCCAACATCCCCAACAAGTAGGAGAAACATTTGGATACAGCTTATATAACCTATTATGAGTGTAAAAATATTTAAACTGACACTGCCAGCCAAAAAAAGTGATATTTCCTTGACCTAAAGGCAAATATGGGAATTAAAAGAATTCTCTCTCACCTATCTGTATCAGTTTGTAATGAGTTGTTGATGCCACTGCAGTTTAAATTTTTTTAAGTAAATTATATTGGGGGTGATTATATACTGCATAACTGTCCATTTGTACCTTTTCATCCAGTGCAGCTCCATCTACCATTGATAACCAAACAACCCATCTGAGCCTCTTAATGGAAGAGACTGTTGGTATTTTCAGTGTACTTTGCATGATTGAAAGTCTAATATAAAGATTTAAATAATGATTAGGAATATCATAGTTAGCTTTAAAGGTATCCAAGAGGGTAATCCAGTCTCCTTCCACTAATTGTTTTCATAAATGTAGACCCTTACAATGTTTCAGTTCTGTAAGAACTAAATGAGTCCATAAACACAGGTTCCTGGACTTATTGGTAACAGATCAGTTATTCATCCTAAAGTGTTAGTTCTTTGAAATCCATCCTTCTCTACCTGCAGTAATGAAACTAAAATAGGAGAGTAGGTTCTCATCAGTGTACTTTTTTAAACTGTAACAGATCCAATATATGAGTTTGTGCAGCAAAGGAGGAGTTTAGAGTATAAATTCATATTGTTTGCTTAGTAGGAGTCCTGAGGTCCCCAAACATCTTTATGTGAACTGCCATTGAGTAAAGCTCAAGGTCAGGGAGACATGATCCTTCATGCTTAGTTGGGATAGTGAGATGCTCCCAACTTAACCTTAGCCACTCTCCACCCCAGATAAAGTGTTTCAGTAGTACTTTTAAGACTTCTCCAAAATACCATGGGTGGGGCAATCAGGATAGCTTGTAAAGTGTACAGAATTAATGGAAGAACAAACCATGTTACTGATGTTATTCTCTGAGTTATATCAAAGCACAGAAATTGCCAGCTATCAATATATCTTTTAATTTTCTCAAGAATTTTAGGTACGTTTTTGCAGTAGAAGCTTGTATAGATAAGCCTAACTGAATCCCAATGTGAATAATAGTGCCATGATTAACAAAAAAAATAATAATAATACTTATTCAACATATCATGGGAGGGTATATAATTAACCTTCACAACCTTTGTTTAGTCTGAGTTAATTTTGTATCCTGAAATCTGACCAAAACGGAGAAGATCCTGTAGCAATAAGTCAAACTGTTCTGACTTTGATAGAGTAGTAAGTCATCCATGTACAAAGATAATTTGCATTCAGTTCCCTTTATTTGAAATCCAACAGTGGGAGAGCTTCTTATCTTGTGGACAAGGGGTTCCAAGTACATACCAAAAGCAAATGTGAGAGCGTGCAGCCCTGTATGGTTCCTCTTCTAATAGGAAATGGGCTACAAAGGATTCTATTCACCAATAAAATGGCCAATGCCCCTTTATATATGGACTTAGCTATACTTATGAAGGGGAGTGGGAAACTCATCTTACATCAGTTTCCAAGTGTATTTGCACAAGACCCTATCAAATGCTTTGTCTATTTCAAAATTAGCTACAAGTAAAGGTTCCTAAGTAATATTAGCCTGTCTGGTATAATAGAAGTCTTGATCAAACTATTATGGGTAGTTCTTCCATGTATAAAACCTGTCTAAACAAGATGTATCACATTACTGAGAGCTCCAGATAGCCTGCCAGCCAGAATGGACATGGACATGAGCAATTTATAGTCATGGTTCAATATTTGAAATGGGCTAGTAAGATTGTCAAAGTGATGAATCTTTGCTTGGTTTTGGGATAAGTGATATAAGGGCTTCCTTTCAAGTTGAAGGGGTGGTCCCTGCTCAGTAAAACATTTGCCAGAAAAGCAAATATCTTAGCAAAATCTTCTGGGCCCCATTTATAAACCTAAAAAGGTATTCCATCCAAACCAGGGGTTTTCCTTGTAGCCAAAGATTGTATTCTACCTAAGGCCTCTATTGGAGTTGTAGGGACAATTAAGGATGTCATTGCTTCTTCCAGGAGTGCTCCAATGAGAAAAGCTGCCAAATATTCCCTAATCTCTGTGTCAGTGGGACAGGATCTAAAACACCTGAGTACTGTTCCAAGTACTACTTGGTAAACACACTAAGAATTTATTATGGACTTGAGCAAAGCTGCCCTATCATATGGTGATTGATTTGCTTTGTACAACAATTTGTTTCTTATTTCCTATGTTTAAGTGCTAAGTACTTAGCACTGGATAGAAAAAGACCAAAATCTCTCAATTTGAGTGCCCAATTAGCTTGCTCAGGGTTATACAACATTAAAGCTAAAGGATTACCCTCCTTTGATTTTTACACATTTGATAAGTGGTCTAAGTGTAAAAAGGATCTCCCTGATTATTTACCCAGTCCAAAATCTTATGGTTTTGCTTTTGTTCTCTCACTCCTTCCCACATCTGTAATTGTATCTAGAGTAGTTCAGCCTGCAAAATGGATATTTTGGAAGTAGGACTAAAAGGACAAAAGCAGGTCTTTTGAGCTTTTTTTCAGAGATCCATCAGAACTTAAAATTGGAATTTGTCTTCCACCAGAAGGCTGTTTATTAGGAAGTATCAGATTAACTGCTGGCAGCTAGCACAGAAGATTAAGCTATGTGCTATTCCCAAGATGCTTCATGTTGTCCAGGATGTTGTGCGATCTCAGTAGCTCAACAGGTAGCCCATTCATCTTTGGTATAGAAAGCTGTGGGTTCTATTCCACACCAGGTAATTGGTTTAATTTTTGCACTGGTGACACTGCAGTCCAGCATAAGGATAATGATGCATTCCTGAGTGCGCCATCTTTCAGATAAGACATAAAACAGAGGCCCCATCAACCTGAATTGGTGGTAGCTCAGATGGATGTAAAAGACCCCATTGCACTTAAAACAGTAAGGTATTTTTTATTGTTCAGCAAAACTTATTTACACAACAATTAAATATACATACTTACAATTATATGTGCAGTTTATACAATACTATTTGAATTCATATTAATGAACATTTCCCCCACCCTTTTTTACACAACCAAAAATGTATTTTCTTCAAGATTTCTGCCAGAACCCACTTACCATTGGACTTAATTTCATTCAGTCTTTCAGTCCATAATGTCCATGAAATATAAAATATAATTCTGTCAATTTTCTTCATATCATCTTGTTTTTTTTTACACCATAAAAACCATATTCAATCATTTCCATATTAATCTGGTCTCTTTTTTATAAGATATTCCCGCATTTTATATTTACATATTTCTTTCCATAATTTTTAGCTCTCCCACATTTCAAAAACACATGTTCTGTAGTTTCAAATTCACCATAATAATAATTACACATTCTGTCATGTTTTCTTTTATAAGGCATATTTGCCTTAACAGGTAACTTAATCTCCACAAAAAAGTATTTGCATTCATGTATATTTTTGCACCATTTATATCTTGTTAATATTGCTTTCTTTTTTCTCATTTCTAAATGCTTCCAAAGATCAACAAAATAGTATCGAGTTATGGGTCTATATTAAAACATCAAAGTTTCAAAACTTTGAATGTTCTAATATCGAACCTTATTCAGTGAAAGCTGAAAACATCGAACATACAGAACAGCAAATTTTTTCCTAGGGAAAAAATTCACTGTTCCAAAACACATACACACAACACAAGCACACCAAACAAACAGCAATCCACACACATACACCTAAAATCTTACACCTAACCCTACACTAAACTATACACACACCACTAACTATCCACTTAACTTAACCCAAACCCTAACCCTAAGGTCCGTCACTATTGCACACGCACCTTACCTGCACCCTAGCTCACCTACCCCGCCCTAACCCTCACGTCCACACAATTGCACACTTACCTAACCCGCACCCTAACTACCCTAACCCGCACTCAATCGCACAGTTATCTGAACCCGACCCGTAACTTTCCACCACAGTGCTGAAAATACTGAAGCAACAGAAACAGACAACCAAATTCTTTCCCTAGGAAAAAATTTGGTTTTCTGTTGCTTCGATATTTTCAGCTTTTGCTGAATAGGGTTTGATATTAGAACATTCGGAGTTTTGAAACTTTGATGTTCTAATATAGACCCTCGAGTCATAATATTTACATACTATTGTTTTCTGTTTTTTTCACTCACATTCAATTTTAATTTCCATAATAAGATTTTATTTTGGTATTCATTTATGCCTTCATTCATGATTCCCTTAAATCTTTTTCTTATTTCCATTTTCCCAAAAAACATTGATATTTGTAAAATAATATGGATTCTATCAGAGTTTTACATTGTTTCATATAACCTAGTAAAGCGCTATATAAATTTAATGATGCAACATGTACAATAGGGTTTATTAGACCAATCCTATTTGTTCTTCTTTCATGTACAAAACACCTCTTTTGACTGGGTTTAGTCTCAACCCCCATATAAACGCAAATATAATGGACATTATTTTTCTTTCATATTGTGATGGTATCATGTGTGTATTGGCTACATATGCTATTTTACCTATTATAATAAAATTTATTAAATACACATTTTCTGTATGCCAACTTTTATATTTTCCAAAAATTACATATGTCTTTTACTTCTTGCACTAATTTCTCTCATTGTTTTTTTTATCAACACTTGAACCAAAAACTACTATTCATTAAATTTTATATTTCCTATATTTCCTTTAAATCTAAACCCCTTACTTTTCTCATCATTTATACATAAACCAATATTCTTTAATAATTTATTTAATTTTATACTTATTTTTTCCATCCATTCTTTGTTTCTTGTTATTAACACAATATTATCTGCATATGTGTACATTATAGGTAGTTGTATTTAATTTACTATCTTATATCCTGCACTATATGTCATTCATTTGATCTTTGCCACTATTGTGTTCATAACTAGAGCAAAAATGCTGCTGCTACATGGACATCCCTGTCTTATTCCACATTCTGTTTTTATTTCTTCACTTACCCATCCATTCACTTTAATTTAACATTATTCCTTTCATATACTGACTTGATTACTTGTATTATTTTTTTACCTATATTATGTCTCTAAAATATCCCATAGTGATTCATATTGTATTTTGTCAAATGCCTTGCTTAAGTCTGCTATCATCATCTTTGCTTTTATTCTCTTACTTATGATATAATCTATCTCTTTAATTAACCATAATGTCTTGACATCCTTTTCCTTTCTACCAAATATTGTCTGATCAAGTAGCTTATCTATTTTATTTGTTAATTTCTTTGTTGTAATTCTCATGAATATTTTATAGTCCATATTGTTTAGTACTATGGTGATGGACAGGTTGACAGACGAGATCAGACAGGAGTCCCGGTGGACTATGATGTTTGCAGATGACATTGTGATCTGTAGTGAGAGTAGGGAACAGGTGGAGGAGACCCTGGAGAGATGGAGATATGCTCTAGAGAGATGAGGAATGAAGGTCAGCAGGACTAAGGCAGAATATATGTGTGTGAATGAGAGGGAGAATAGTGGAATGGTGAGGATGCAAGGAGTAGAAGTGGTGAAGATGGATGAGTTTAAATACTTGGGATCAACAGTTCAGAATAATGGTGAGTGTGGAAGAGAGGTGAAGAAGAGAGTACAGACAGGATGGAGTGGGTGGAGAAGAGTGTCAGGAGTGATTTATGACAGACAAGTACCAGTAAGAGTGAAAGGGAAGGTCTACAAGAGGGTAGTGAGACCAGCTATGTTATATGGGTTGGAGACAGTGGCATTGACAAAAAGGCAGGACGTAGAGCTGGATGTGGCAGAGTTAAAGATGTTAAGATTTGCACTGGGTGCGATGAGGGTGGACAGGATTAGGAATAAGTATATTAGAGAGTCTGCCCAGGTTGGAAGGTTTGGAGATAAAGCCAGAGAGGCAAGATTACGTTGGTTTGGACATATGCAGAGGAGGGATGCTGAGTATATTGGGAAAAAGATGCTAAGGATGAATCTACCAGGTAATAGGAAAAGCGGAAGGCCTAAGATAAGGTTTATGGATATGGTGAGAGAGGACATGCAGGTGGTTGGTGTGCCACAGCAAGATGCAGAGGACAGGAAGAAATGGAAACAGATGCTCCACTGTGGTGACCCCTAACGGGAACAGCCGAAAGAAGATAATGATAATTGTTTAGTACTACTGGTCTCCAGTTCTTTATATCTCTTTCTCCTTTTTTCCATATAAATATTATAGTACCTAAACATAAATCATTCCTAACTCTATCCATTCATTTAAAACTCTTATGAATACAAGTTTCTGCCAATTCTCCATATTTTTAAACATATGATATTCAACACCATCTAATCATGTAGCCATATTCCTATTAATTTCTTTTAGTATTTAATTTAACCTTTTCAACATTATACTTTGTTCCAAAGTTTCATTGTCTTTTCCATTTAATTTATTAAGGTCATGTTTTAGATTTATTTTTCTTTCTTTCTTAACAAAATATTCCACTATGTACCCTTCAATTATCTCACATATTCCTTCTTGTGTTGTTACTTTATTTCCTTCTTCATTTCTCAATTCCCTTATTAAGTTTTTATTTTCTTTCACTAGTTTATTTAAATAAGGTGCTGCTACTTCTTTTCCCCTTTGTAGACAATATCTTTGTTTGTATAAAAGATTATCAATCTTTCTTTGATTTGCTTCATATAATTCCTTTTCATAAAAAGTAATTTTATCTTGCAATAATTCGCTAAATATAACTTGATGGTGTATTTTATATTCCATTTTTTCTTTTTCTTTTTTCCTCTTATTCATTAAATCTTCCAATCCACATTTCTTATACTTTTCTTTAAAACTTATCTACCAAATTGTCTGGTTTTCATAAAAGTCTTCTCATACCTATATGATTTTTCCATAATTCATTTATATTTCTTGTTATCTTGTTTTAAATCTCTTTCATTCAGTCTTTTAATTCATTTACATATTCTTATATAATCTTCTTTCTCATTTGCTTTTAACCACATAGCTATATGATCAGAAAATCCTGACTTCTTTATCACTTTCTATATAATTTTTGAGCTATATGATAGAAGAAAGTAATCAGTTTTAGTCTTAATCTAATTTATTTTGTAAGTCCAGTGTTTATTGTCCCATATATACAATTTACCCCTTCTCATTATTTCATATACTGTTTTAACATCACCACTAATCTTTTTGCCTATTCTTAGATTGCAGTTAAAGTCTCCCACCAATATAATATCCGTATTTACACCAGCATAGTCAAGAATTGTTTTAAACATTGTCTCTCTTAGTTTTTTGTAACATAAGCATATATAGCAATCACCTCATATACATTTGTATTCCATCTTATGTCTAACATCTAGTATTTTATTATTTTCTTGACATAATATACATATGCCTAAACATACATCTTTACCCATGTTCCAAATAATTGGTCCACTCCATAATTTTTTATTTGTAACCTTTCTTCTTCTGTTAGTAATCTTGCATCCTCTAATATAATAATATGAGCATCTAATATAGCACACCACCTTATTCTCATATTTTTCATGGTATTAACATTCAAAGCTAAGAGTTTCAGCTTATGAATGGAATAGTTTTAAACATTTTTTCATCTATTGTGTTTTTTCTTTCTTTTATTAGACGTTTAAACTTTCTTTTCCTTTCTCTCACTCTTTTTCCTATATAAATCTTTTTTCCTCTTACTACCTGCCACTTCATATATTCTTCTTTACTTGTATCATTTGAATCTGTTTCCTTTTCTTTCTCCCTTCTTTTTTACATGTTACAAAATGTTTTGTTGCATGTTTGTTTTTATTGCTTATCTTTAATGTCTGTATCTTGTACTAAATTATGTGATTCTCTTTTTTTCTATAGGCTGTGTATCATCACACTCTAATCAAACATGTCCTTTTTTACCACATTTCTTACACTTCAATTCACATTTCTTTGCTTTGTGACCTGGTTTACAACATATGAAACATTTTCTTTTATCACAATCACTAATTAAATGATTATCTTTACCACAGGAAAAAAATATGTTTTGGGCTGTCCTCTGTATTTCACAAAACCTCTATTGCCACATACTTTAATTAAACTAGGAATGTGTATAACATTGTCATTTACCATATGTAATATAACCCCACATTTCCATCCTCCAGTCCACAAGCCTCTTTCAACATAAATGTTCACAGTATCCAAAACATCTTTACACACAGTTAATAACTGTTCTTTTAAGTCATTTACTTCAATTTCAGTTCTAAATTGCACTAGTATTCTCATTTTTTCCTCTATGGAATGATTGCATCACATATTCTGACTATGGATTAGTGTTCTTTTTTTTCATAATTTACCAAAATGTTTTCCATGACTTGTCCCATTTCAAAAAATTAGATCACAAAATGTCTCTCTATTAATAAGAATGAATGCCCTTACCTTTGTAGGTGAAAAATAGGGTTGCCACCTTTTCAAATGGCCAACGTGGGACATTTTCGGGACACACATCAGATTTTACAGGCCGACACATACCCATGGTCAGTACAAAGGATAGAACTTTACTTTTTTGCCTAAATGAAAGCTTATTCTTGTAGCAGTTTAGTTGCTTATTCTGTTTCTTGTAACATTTAGGTATTTTACATACAGAAATAATTATTTTATGCAACTATTACATGAAATATGGGACATAATTATGTCCTACAATCTCAGGACATTTGCCATTTTTAATATTTTTGGTCAGGACACAACTGCCCAAAGAGGGACTGTCCCTCGCAAAGTGGGACAGGTGGTAACCCTATCACAGAGTCCCACACTTTATACCTTTCCAGTCCGTCTTTTTTAATATTTATTCTTATGGTGTATTTTTTCTTTGTCTACTTCACCTCATTGATTTTCTTCTCGCCTTCTTTCACCTTCTGTGCAAATGATTTTTTTTCTGTTGCATCCTCCGCTATCTCTTCTTCTTGCATTTTTTTCCATCAGTTCTCACCAGGATTATGCTACCTCACTCTCTGGTTCACTTTGGTAATAAGATCCTTGAGATAATCATCCTGAAACCTTCTGGACTGCAGGGTTGTAATAATGCAATCCTGCTGGCTGTCAGTATCTCCCTCAAACAGTTTTTCTGAAAAATAACTTCTGAATCCATTTCCTTATCTTTCACACTCTCCATAACATTTTATTGCTTTATTTCCTCCTTCTCCTCTGGTCTGAATGAGTTCTCCACCTCTTCATTACTCGTTATTGTTTCTGCCATTTCTAAGTTTGAAAATCCATTCCCTTTTTCTTTCTCCATGCTACCTGCTCACCTCTATGTTTCTTACTGTTTCTCTGAGCCACCTTCAAGTCTGGATCAGAAACAGGACAGATGCATAACACACTAATGTGTCCTCCTACACTGAAGAGTAGGGGAAGTTTTCTGATGCCCTTTCCAAATTTCCCTTAGTCTGTATAAACTCCACCTTGGGTCTCCCCTGAAAAGCAGCCATTGATCTAGAGGGAATAACCCAGTTGACAAAGTGTAAATAAAGTCCTTTAGCCTCCATTTGCTTACTGTGTGACTTTGAGCAAGTCACTTAACCAGACAGGACTCCCAGGCTGTGTTGGCAAAAGTTCCATATAGATCAGTGCTTCAGCACTGTTAACAAATAATAATAAAGTAAAATAAAGAAAATAAATGACTTGACTTCTCAAAGTAGTCAATGGTTACTCTGAAATATATATTTATATATATTATATGTGAATCATTCCAAACTAACCAGACTAACTGACAAAAGTAGGCTGCCCCTCAGATGTCATAAGTGACCAAATACCAATGTATGCCATTAGAACTCACCACAACCTAGATAAACATATTATCTATAATCAAATATGAAATACAACCAATTTCATCAAACACATTTTCAATGAAACACTAAAACAATATAATTGGAATATGCTTAGAACAATGTCATTAGATACTGCTGTAGAACACTTTAGCAACATATTCTTACAGACCTTAAATAATCAAGTATGTAATAAAAGAGGAAAGACCAATCCGACACCATGGCTAACAAAATAAACAAAAAAACAATCATGATAAAAAGAGAAAAAGCTTGGAAAAGTTGGTATAAAAATAGAACTCAAATTGTATTCCATCTATGAAGACATCTTAGAAACCTTGCAAAACTCCATATCAAACAGGACAAGCAAATTTAGTATACCAATCTTCAAGACAAAAATAAAAGCAACACAAAACAGTTTTAGTTATCACTAAATTAACATCTCCACCCTGGAAAGACTACCACTCCTTGAAAAACAGACAATATGACAGATGCTACCCCCACACAGTTTAATTCCTACTTTATGCAATCAATGTTGTCTGTCTTAAGACACTAATACATCTACTTCCCTCTCTCTACTCCTGTCCAACCAAAACCACCAATAGCTCTTCAGTTTTAGTCCAGTACCCACCTCACTCATAATGAAGTTGTTCCTTACACTACCTCCATAGCTGTACACCAGCTACCATCAGACTACCTAAAAATGTCCACAGATGTCATAGCCTTCCCTGTGTCCATACTAATTAACAGGGCTGTAGCAAAAAAATATGCCCCATCACTGTGGAAAAAATCCTACATCATATCACTGCACAAAGGCAGCACATCTACAGAGTTGAATAACTACAGACCAATAGTGATTCTCTCCCCTCTGTCCAAAATATTAGAGAAATGCAGCTATATACAGCTGATGTATACCTAACCTCAAATAACCTGCTCTTAGAAACACAACATGGCTTTAGGCCCCAGCACAGCACCACTACTGCTACTACATTTTACCAGTATAATAAACAAACATAGAAATAATAATCTCCTTGTGTCTACCTGGACTTGCCAAAGGTATTTGATACTGTCACACCAGCAACTACGTATTCACCTCTCCTTAATAGGACTTTCACAAAACTCCTTGTCATGGTTACTTAGTTAGCTGTCTAGAAGGCAACAAGCCATTTAAATGGCAACAAACCTACTCATCCTTTCAACCAGTTACTATAGGTCTCCCTCATGTCTCTATCCTGTTTAATATATTTATTAATAACCTCTACACCTCCACTCACCATGCTAGTTTAGTTCAGTATGCAGACAACTCAACATTAATATGTGCAGCCTCAGTAATATGTAAGCTCCAAGACATTACCCACAAATCTTTCTCTCTGTAGAAATCTGGCTGAAAGAATCAAATCTCCTACTCAAACCCAAGAAAACTAAGTTAATGTTTTTTACCTCAAAAAGTTGCCAAATCAAAAGCAAACTTTCAACATAAAGTCAACAAATAATACTGTAATTGGAACTGTAACTCACAGTAAACTTTTAGGTGTTATAATAGATGACAATCTCAAGTATGAACCTCTCATACTGCGCACCATTAAAGCTAATTACCAGAAACTAGGCTGCCTTTATAGGATCAATGAATTCCTTAGAGATACTGCAAGAAAAACCCTAGCCACCACCTTCTTACTGCCAGCTTTCTTATAAACTGTTCCTATTCTAACAAACTTAATACAATGCTCAAAAAAAGAAACTCACATCCTGCTATAATAAAATATCTAAATTTGCCACTAATCTCCCTCATAGGGCACACCATTATCATAGTTAAAAGAGTTAAAGCAATTAAGCTGGTTTGAACTACACAATAAGCTGGCTTGAACTTGACAACTGCCTAACATATTCACAACTAACTACAGCACACAAATTCATTCATCATCCAGAAAAATGCCCTGCACTAAAAACATATTACTGCCCTACTGTCCAGCAAAGGACCTCTGTTCTAGTATCAAATTTTTACTACTCACAAATAAGTCAAATAATGTTGCAAACCACTGCTTAAACAACATCTTAACCAATCCTGGTCCTGTACATACTCTTCACCAGGTTAAGATTTATGCTCACCGTATGATACTCTCCAAATACTCCTTAATCAGAATACTCTCAACCTTACATTGAAATAACAAATTTTCTATACATAACTGCTGCCTGTACAATCCACTAAGTTGCAGGTGGGTTTCCTCTTTAGTAACTTTTATCTCTGTAATATTGTAGAATGTATAAATTAAACTACTGTATGTGTATAAATGTAAATAGAAATATAACTACTCTGTGTTTAACTGGAACTAAGTATAATGCAATGTAAACAAATGGAGGTTTTCCTCCCCGGGCCTCTGCTGAAAATAGGTATTACCCAATCAGTCTTTCCTGGTAAACAAAAATAAATAAATAAAAAGTAGGCTGTAAAACTAGTTATGAAGAAATAGTCAATAAACTTTATAGGTGTTCCACTTTTGCAAAAAAAAAAAAAAAAAAAAACATTCTAGAAGTATTACAAACATTTCCTTTCATCGGCCTGGGATCAGTTCAAAACTCTCTGTAGAAAAGTCAGAGCAGACAATTCCCATTTCAGACAGGAACAGGCTTTCTCTTTAGGATTCTTTATTAATTCCCAAGAAGAAAGGCTCTTTCTGTCATATTCTACATCTAACAGCCATAAACAAATCTGTGGAGCTGCTGAAGGTCAGAATGTATAAATCCTTTATTATAACTGCCACAGATACAAAAGAAACATGGATGAGTTCTGCACATGGAAGGTGCTTACATGTATATTCCCATTCATCCATTTCACAAAAAATCCACCAGATTCAATGACCATCTTCAGTTTAGAGCCTTTCTATTTGCCCTTGTGTCTGCACGAGGAGCATTTACAAAGTGTATGCCTCTAGGCTTTGTTGATATAAAGTCAAAACATTCTCAGAAATGTTCTTATCTGAATGATTGCCAAAAGCAAGAACACCAGACAAAAATCAACAAAAATTCAAAGGTCAGTTATCCATGGCCTGAAAAATGTTCATATTTTATGCACAGAAGCTAGAACAGCAGTAGCAAAGGGAATGCTGTATTGCCTGGACCACAGTCTTTGCTTAGTTAAAGAGGGACTGCTTCAGGTTCTTTCACTGTTGCTGGAATCATCTTGTAGCTCTGTTTTTGTCTACCATGTGAGGACTTTACAGAAAAAACACCCCTACCAGCTACATTTTTAGGGATTCCTTCTAAATGTGTTTATTTAGAGAGGTTATGCTGTAACACCTAACAAGTTTACTTTGCCTACTTTGTAGCATTTTATAGCATACACTACCTAGATGATTACACATACCCTCTTCAGGCAGCACTTTTAAGTAATCCCTCTCAAACATAAATTACCAGTATTCATAGTCAATTATGCAAATGCAGTAAGAATTTGGGGGGGGGCTACGTGAACGAGCACAGCCAAGCTATGACTCATAGAGGCCATTTACACCAATGCATGGTAACCTTGAATGTACTTATGCAAATGGGCAGATAATGAGATGGAAATGAGGAGTGATGTAAATCTTCATATGCAAATGAAGACTATTTTACATCATTTGTAATTCATAGTTATTTTTTTCCTGTTTTTTCATGCTGGTCGCAGATGTACTATAATAAAGGAAGCAGTGCCAAATCTATCAGAGTTGCATTTGGCAAAAATTGCTATTTCTAGGTTGGAGCTGCTTGTCTTGCCAGGCCAAAACCGCTTGTGTCCAGTGGCACTCACCCACAAAGAAGACAAAAATATAAGCAAAGAATTATTTATTATAACTTTGATAATCAAGAAAACCTTGATTGGTTTAGAGTGGACAGGGACATTATAAGGGTATTAGTGGGCACATTTGACCCCTTCCCCATAGGGAGAACAGAGTAATGCTTGGACTTCCTATTCCTTCGGACACCAAAGTATGTGTAACCTTCACTATACTTGCTATGAGGACTTTCCATAGACTGTGGACATGGGAATCTCACAGGCTTTTGTCTCAAGAATACTGAAGCAGTTCCTGGGTGTACTCTTAGCACATGTGGATCAGTACATCTATTTTGTGGAGTCACCTCAGGACCAAGCCATGACAGATTCCACCTATGTTGCAATTAAAGCCCATCCTGGTACACAGGAGGAGTAGTATCACAAGAAGAAGGGTTACCATTCCATCAGTTGCCTGCTAGTGTGTGATGCATGCGGGTGCATCGCCAACATCTCTGCCCAGCATCCTGGCAGTGCACATGATTCCCATATCTGGAAATCTGGCACACTTTTTCACTCTACTGCCTCTTCCAGCATGGTAGGATGGTCAGTGTTTTGGTAAGTTGAATTTCTTTTTTTTATGTTATTAAAGTAGTTATTTATGTTAAGCTGTATTACTGCATATTAATGTTTATTTTTCTGTTTTGTCTCCCATTCTCTCTCTCTCTCTATCTTTTTTTTTTTTTTTTGCCTTTTTTAAGGTGATGATGGATATCCACTGGCTCATAACTCCAATAAGAAACCCTTTTGACAGAGGCCGCATATAACACATCCCTGTCCCAGATCCATATGGTCATTTAGAGAATGTTTGGCATCATGAAGAGCCATTTCAGGTGCCTGGATGAGTCTGGAGGTGCAGTTCAGCATGACCCAGCTACTGCATGCAGGATGTTTACTGTCTGTTGCATTCTGCATAATAAGACAATGCTCCAGTCTGGTGGTGACGTGACCCATCCTGTAACTGCAACTCCCAGTTCTGGTCCCATTTTGACTAATGATGGCCAGCCAGCAGCAGTACTAAGGAATCCCATGCAGCAATGCTCATGCACGGCATACAGCTGCACAGGTTAAGAAGCAGCATCTAGTCCAGAACTATGGACCGCAACATTCAGGTTAGTGTTTTCTTTTTTTTTTAAAAAAAACACATAAGAGTATAATTGATACACACATTGATATTTGTTGGCTATGTTGTGTGGTGCAAGGTCTGCTGTCACTGTTCATCTGCCATTCTCTTTAATTTAAAATAGTTTTGTATTACTACCTGATTGCCTGACTGCTCACTGATTCATGTTCAGTTTTGCTGAAAGGCGTCAAATCAATCAGTAAATCAACAGTTGTACCTACTGTGCTGATTAACTTTCAGTTTTATTATTTATTCAGTATGCAATAGAAATCAATCCTATGATTAACAATGAAATATTCAGTTATATATGCCATTTCTGTTTACTGAATATCAGATAGTTTTTAGTCATTGAAAAAAAATGATGACTTCATAAACTGTCATCATTTGTGCAGTGAGGAGGGTGCAGTGGCAGTAATTAAGTTTACATGGCAGGATGCTTATTTTAATATGTCATTTCTTTATTTTGTATTGGACCTGAAATTGTTTGCTCATTACTGTTGTGATTTCTTATGTGACTGCAACCAGAATTAATGGCAATCCATGTATCATTGTTTTTTGTCCAATGTTCATTCATGTACTTAATAGATATACACAGACTTCCCTCCTCCCCACAATCCAATTCCAGTTAAACAGGAAGTTCTATAAAGATTTGAATTCAGAGTATGGTGTAACTAATAACTTTAAAAGGATTAAGTAAATATATATACAACCCCCAACCCTAACAAAACCTCATTACAACTAAACAAAATAATCTGTCAATGAATGTAATTCACAGGAGTCCCAGATCAAATGAGTCATGCACATCTCCTATTGATAGGCCTGGTGATGGTGGAACTGATTTGGAAGATGGGCTACCATGGCAACTGTAAGGTGAGTTAGGCAATGGCGTGATCTACTGGAGGAAGGTGATCTTGCTGTTAGTGACCTGACACTGCTGCATGACCATGATTATGACTAGGAATATGAAATTCTCCTAGGTATAGATGACCATTGACATGGCCTGTGAGAAATGTGTTGTGATTGTTCACTGTGAATGCTGACATTACTGTTTGGAGAAGAAGTGGTAGTCTTATGTGACCTCCCCCATGTGTCCTGACAATAGTCCATCCCGTGCCCCTTGTAAGACTGAGTCCAGCTTGACTCTGGTATGTCCTAATTAGTACATGAATGGAGGCTGCAACTGATGTTTGATGCACCACCATACAACACATCAGTGATAACATGGCTTTATCACTGCTCTGTCAAAGTAGTGTTGGAAATCATCATGTATACCCTGCATAATAACAAACCCCAGCTCTACAAAGCAGGCACCCTACCTGAGGATATGAGCGACCACCTCCTAACCTACATAATTAGAAAAAGAGACAACATGCCCCTCCACACCACCTTTAAAACCCTCAGGTACACAAAGAACTTTAACCTAAATAGTTTCCAATCTGATCTAGGCCTATGTAAATGGGCCAGTCTTAAAATTCTACCCCTTGACCAAGCAGTTTCAGAATTCAACACTACATTCCTAGCCATCTTAGACAAGTATGCTCCCACACGCAGAATCAGAACCAAAAACAAAATAGCACCATGGCTAACCAATACTACCAGACAAAAAATTACTAACAGAAATAGAGCATGGTCCTCGTGGAAAGCTACCAAATCCCCACAAGCCCACTTAACATACAAGCAGGCAAGAAATAAAGCTAAAAGATCTACACTATTAGATAAGCAAAACTACTTTTGCAATTTACAGCAAAAGCATCAAAATCAGCCTCAAAAATTCTGGTCAGGTCTAAATAAGCTGCTCAACCCAGGTAAATCTTCTACCCCAACCCCCTCATCTACCATACAACTACCCTCTGATTCAGTAGCTAATAACTTTAACACTTTTTTCACTGAAACCGTCAAGTCCCTAGCCAATAATCTATCTCCCTCCTCTTCATCTACCATCCCTCCTACTCATACATACCCCCCACCCTTAAAATTTGAGCCTATCCCCACTGACTATATCAAATCTTTACTCAAGAAATTAAAACCTACCACCCTTGCAGCCGACCTACTTCCCGCAGAATTCCTACAAAAAGCTGCTAAAGAAATAGCTTACCCTATCTCCATCTTAATCAATCGTACAATCCAAGAATCCTACATCCCCTCCATTTGGAAAATCGCTCACATTCTTCCACTTCATAAGGGAGGTAACTCCACAGAACTCTCTAACTACAGACCTATCGCAATACTATCTCCCCTAGCCAAAATAATGGAAAAATGCATACAGAAGCAACTATTAGCCCATCTTACTCACCATTCTCTCCTAACCTCATCCCAGCATGGTTTCGGACCAGCCCACAGTACAACCACTGCCCTTCTCTCCTTCTCTCACACAATAAATCACAACCGTAATCAAAAATGCTCTCCTCTGCCCTCTTCCTCGATCTATCAAAAGCATTCGACATGGTAAATCACAACTTACTCTTAGAATCTCTAAAATCACTGTTCATAGATAACCCAGCATGTAACTGGTTCCACTCATACCTGAAAGATCGACAACAAGCTGTCTTGTGGAAAGATAAACTATCCCCCCTTCTACCTGTCACCCTTGGAGTACCCCAAGGTTCTATTCTGGGTCCCCTTATTTTCTCTATATTCATCAATGATCTGCCCAAAGTCATACCACAGGCAACCACCATACAGTACGCAGATGATTCTACTCTAATCTGCACTGCCTCTACTCCCACAGAATTACAATTCAGAACCCAGACCACCTTCAACAAAGTAGAGAACTGGCTTAATAATCGTCTTCTCTTATTGAACCCAAACAAAACCAAACTACTACTTTTCTCCCCCACCCATAAGCTAACACCACCAATAATTACAGTATCTTCAAACAATGGCACCATAATCTCTCCTGAACCAAACACTAAACTACTAGGTATAATCATTGACAACAATCTGAATTATAATGCCCATATAGACAAAACCATAAAAACAGTAAATAAAAAAATAGGCTCCATGTACAGGATAAAGAAATTTCTAACCCCAACTGCCAGAACCGCAATAGCCCGCACGCATCTTCTATCTTCTCTTCTATATGCCTCACCCATCCTCACTAATCTATCTAAAGCAAACCTCAACAAAATCACCAGCTGCTATAACAATATAGCTAGATTTGCCACAGGCTCCACATACAGAACCCACCATTTTCATAACCTTCACAAATTAGGCTGGCTAGAACTTCCCAATCAAATATTTTATAACCAACTCATAGTTGTACATAAAATCCTCTACCAACCTACCAGTACCCCTAGTCTATCTAAACTTATAACCCCCTATAACAACCTAACATCCCTACGCTCATCCAGCAGAGTGCTAGTACAAACAACCAAAGCCTACAACTCAGCTGGAGATTCATTGTTTTCCAGCTCTGCTGGTAAAAAATGGAACTCCCTGCCTCCAGAAGTAACCACTAATAGCTCCTTCCCTCAATTCAAAATTTCCCTGAAAACACACATGCACAGAGTCTGGCTATTTCCATGCCTAAATCCCAACTAACTATATAAAGTAGACTGAGATAATCAAACTATACTCATGCTCATATCTCAACCCTGACTAACCTAAAAACACACCAATAAACATTTTAGACCAAACTTAGCTCTCAATTGTGGTTTCCCTTTTCTCCTTCTTACAGTATTTAAATTAATTTAAACTGTGTATGAAGGAGTGTTGAAGGAATTTTTAACTGGTTATTCTGCTCTTCAGTTATTCCCACCCACCCGCCCTGTTTTTGTTTTGGTGTTAATCTTAGTGGCATTGAAACTGCCCGCCCCTCAGCCTGCCTCTGGGCCCATCTCATTTGCTCACTCAACTGAGTGCAGTGAGATCATATTCTGATTTCAGGCACTCCTACTGTGTACAAAGAGAGCATCTGGGAAATAGAAAAAAAAAAAAAATTAAGCTTATTTCCTGCCTTTCTTGTTAAGTGGTACAGACTATTTGTAGGCTTCTGAGCCCCCAAGCCCTTCTGTGTTTGAGGGAAGCCTTCTAGCTTGTTTTTTACTTGTAACTAGCCAGTTTTCTAGTTTCAGCACTCAAATCTGTTTCTTTGATCTCAGCACTTGTTCAAAAAAAAAAAAAAAAAAAAAAAAAAAAAAATTTCATCTGCTTTTACTGTACTTGTGTTTTTACCTACTTCCTTTTTACTTTTGCATCATCTTAAAATACTCAATTGTATTTATTACTGCTTGGTGTAACTCATTCTAAGCCTTTTGGTTTAAACACTTGGGCTTCGGACCAGTTAGTTGTTTTGCACTGAGAGGTTTGTGGTCTGCACTGTTGTGGCAGAACAGGTAGCTTACATCCTTCTAGGTTGAGAACTGCTGATTGAGGGCTCAGTGTCTGTTATTCTAAAAGTGTATTAATTCTGGTTTAAGCACTTGGGCTTTCAAGCCAGTTATTTTACATTAAGAGGGTTCGTGGTCTGCACTCTTGTGGGAGGAGAGGCTGGACTCTGCCCTTCTGAGCTGGGAATTTCTGGTTAAAGGCTTATAGTGCATGCATATCTGAACTGTTTCTTACTGAAGTTGGTGCGCCTTGTTTGCTGTGGCATAGACTGGATTCGGGCCTGCTGGATCTAGCTTTGTTTGTGTAACTTGAGCACTAATCCAGACATTCTCTAAAGTATTCAATGGTATTTATTACTGCTTGGTTGTAACTTGATTAAAGTGTAGCTATCATTCAAGTCTTTTGGATTAAGCACTTGGGCTTCAGACCAGTTGTTTTACATTAGGAAGGTTTGTGGCAAGCACTGTGGTGGCAGGACAGGTAGCTTTCATCCTTCTAAGTTGGGAACTGCTGATTGAGAGCCCAGTGTCCAAGTGTATTAGTTCTGGTTTAGGCACTTGGGCTTCAGGCCAGTTATTTTACATTAAGAAGGTTCGTGGACTGCACTCTTGTGGGAGAAGAGGCTGGACTCTGCCCTTCTGAGCTGGGAATTTTCTGGTTAAAGGTTTATAGTGCCTGAATATTTGAACTGTATCTTACTGAAATTGGTTCACCTTGTTTGCTCTAGCATAGACTAGATCCAGGCCTACTGAATCTAGCTTTGTTTATATACTTGTTGTTTGTTTGCTTGTTATTTCTGGAAGCTAATTCACCTAATACGCAACTTCTCAGCGCTTCTGTGGATCACTAGTGATATCTGCATTGCTTACTGTACTTATTTCCTTGTTTCACTTGAAAGAAAGTTACTGTTTGTCGTTTTGCATTTAGTTACTTGTATCACATTGCACTCAAGTTACCTGGCACTTGCTCACTAAAGCAATTATATAAGTCAGCACTAAAAATTAAAAGCACTACACCCTCACTCCCCACTGGCCCTTGTTTTCAATTAAGGATTTCCCAATATTATTCTAGCATGTCCAAAGGTCAGTTGTCAATCTCCTCTCCGGTCCAGCTGGTGAATCTGGGAATCTTGAGGCAATGTTATAACTGCCTCATGTACACAGACAACCCTCTCCTCCTCCCACATAACACAAATACTTGCGAGATGCAGCTATTTAGCCAAACTGGAGGCTGAGCTCTCTCAACTCAGGACTGGCAAGACCAGACAGGAGGAGAAGGCAACTACACACACCACAAAACCAGCCTCACATAATGCTACCACTCCACTGAATCAAACACATAAACACACAAAGACATACTGAGGCTCTGAGTAAAATTTACCTAAACAGCAGAGGCCTCCAAAGCAGACACCCAAACAACTGCTACCTCAAGACACCCCACAAGCAACACATAAACCACAAAAGCAGTGTGCAAAGCAGTCACAGCCCTTAAGGCCAAATACAACACCAAACATACTTGTCATAGGTGACTCCATAGTCAGACACACTGACGTCCCACTCACCAGGCTGAACAAGGAGAGGGTCACAGTAAGCTGCCTATCGGGCGCTAGAATCCGCCACATAACACAAGCACTGGTCACTCCACAGCAAGTACAAATATGACACAGTCATTGTCCATGCTGGTGTGAACGACCTGAGACGCACCTCCTGGACTGCATGAAAAGAGACATAGAGGAGCTCTCTGATTATGTAGCCCAGGCAGGTATGACCCTAACCCTGAGCAGTATCCTTCCTTCACCAAGAATGATGCCACAATATAGAGACAAGATGATCAGCTTTAACAATTGGCTTAATGTCTGGTGTCATTCAAAGGGGATCCAGTGTCTGTCTGCCTGGGATGACATGCTTGACAAGCCACGCTGCTTCAAGGGACGGCTTGCACCTGTCACCCTGGGATTCCGGATATTGGCTAAGGCTCTTGCCACCCCATAGTGCCTTTTTAGGCAAGGCTCAAATTCTAAACCTACCACCCTAGAAAACAAAAATGGGAAGAAATTGAGGGTAATGCTGCTCAATGCCAGAAGTCTAAATCTCAAAATGCACGCACTCGAGGCCCTTCTCAGTATGGAGAACATCGATGTCTGTGCTGTAACTGAAACCTGGTTCAAGGCTCCTGAGAGCACCCGGCACTATTAGGTTTTACCTCATATCATGCGTTCCGCCCCAAAACCCGGACCACTCCACAAAAGGAGGGGTGTATCCATATTCATAAAGGATACTCACACCTCCAGGTTGGTGGCAACGTATGAAGCTTCGGAAACCATCCAGGTGCAACTAACAATAGGCAAACTGCTCTACAAATTGTAGCATGCTACAGGCCACCCTCTCAAACTCAGGAACCCCACACAGCCTTCCTGAAGACACTGGAGGGTATAAATGTATCTCCAAACACCATCATATTGGGTGACTTCAACTACCCGAATATAGACTGGAAACATTACTCAAGCCCTAACTTTCTAGCCCAACGGTTCCTGGAGTTCATAAATTCAAATGCCATGGAACAGCTAGTCACTGTTCCCACGAGAGGAGAAAATATACTAGATCTCATTGTCACAAACATGGGGATAAAATGCTCCACACCGGAAGTATATCCCTCATTGGTGAGATCTGATCATAAACTAATCTCACTGGAAATCCACATCCCCCACCCCAAACAAAAAGACCATAGTGAAGAACTTCTCTAAAGCAAACTTCACACTACTCAAGACTGGTGTGGTATCCTTCAAGGCCCCTGAGTCAGAGGAAACCACAACCCAAGCTGCGGAAGCCCTTACAAATGCCTTCTATGAACACCTCCAGGACTGCATGGATCAGGCAATCCCAAATAAAACCAAGACTCTTTCCACAAAGGGCAAACGTCCAGTCTGGTGGACCCCAGCCATTAACAAACTTTACAATAAGAGGAGAAAGCTATTACATGATAGAACAAAATCCATAAAAGGGAAGTCACCCCTGATCATTATTAGTAAAAAATACGAGCACTCATAAAATCAACTAAGGCCAATTTTGAGAGAAAAATTGCCATGGATTCAAAGGACAATCATAAGGCCTTTTTCAGCTATGTTAGGAACCTGGGTGGAAACTCACAGATATGCTCAGAATTAGTCCAAAATGATACAAAAATCACTGAACCCACAGACATTGCCAACATACTGGCAGACAGGTTCAGTGCAAACTTCACCCCTCTCCCCTAAAGGAGAGATAACTATCCCAGCCGAGTGTAGCCTCCCGGACATCTCAAATGCGCAGGTGAAAGCTGCTCTCTAAAGCTAAAAACACAGCATCAATGGGACCGGATGGTGTCCCCGGCTGTGTGCTACACGAGCTAAATGAGGAATTAAACCCGCACATAAGTCAGCTGTTTAATCTCAGCCTTACCACAGGATACGTGCCCAAGGAGTGGCGACGGCAACTGTGGTCCCACTCCACAAAGGTGGCCTCTACGGACCCTGGTAATTACCGCCCCATAAGCTTAACAAGTCTAGTCTGCAAAGCTATGGAGAGGATCATAATGGAGCTCATAAACAAAGATATAGGGACTTGCAGACATTGGACCCGACCCAGTTTGGCTTTGTCAAGGGAAGATCATGCCTTTTGAACTTGGTCGACTTCTTGAAATAGTCACCAAGGCCATTGATGAGGGAAAGGCAGTCCATACAGCCTACCTTGACCTTGCAAAGGCTTTCGACACAATACCCCACTCGGGTATTGTAGAAAACTTACCAGCTTAAATGTAAACCCATATGTCACAAGATGGGTTGCAAACTGGCTTAAGGACAGAACCCACAGGGTTAGAGTTGCTGGCGCTGTGTCAGACTCCAAGCCGGTCACAAGTGGTGTCCCACAGGGCTCGGTCCTTGGCCCCTATTGTTCAGCATCTACTTCTCAGAAGTACAGGCCAACATGGGAGGACTTTGGCTGACAAAGTTTGCAGATGACTGCAAACTGGGCCATAGTGGAAAGTGCATCGGACACTGATATCCTTCAGAAGGGACTCACGGAAACAGATAGCTGGTGCCAGAGCAATGGCCTGAAGTTAAACGCCAAAAAATGTATAGTCATACCCTTCGGGAAAAACAAGGTAACCCCAAGCTACCATATAGGTGGCAATCCACTAAGCACAGAAGAGGTTATCAGGGACCTGGGGACCCAGGTTGACAGTGGCCTTTCTTTTGACACTCACATTGCTAAAGTGGTTAGAAAGACCTTCTACATTGCCCACCTGATCATGAAGGGATTCACATCCAGATCTAGTGAGGTCATTGTTCCCCTGTACTCTTCACTTATCAGACCAATGATCGAGTACAATGCCCCATTCGGGATGTATTTCACCCGACATCTGCAGCAATTGGAGAGACCCCAAAAGTTCCTCACCAAAAGGATAAAGGGACTCCAAAATCTGTCATATGCTGCCAGATTGAAGAAACTCCAGCTCTATTCAGTCGCATACCGTCTGCTCAGAGGTGACATGTGCCTGACATACAAGGCCATGTCCAACCCGAATTAATGGACATGCTCCACCTCAAAAATCCAAATCCACCAAAACCACTAGAGCAAGCGACTTAAACCTTAGCACGGATATAAATAGGACGTGCTGGAGGGATAGATTTATCACTCAGAGACTCCCTATGCTGTGGAATAAAATCCCGGTCCATGTGAGGCAGAGCACCTCGCTGACTCTGTTCAAGAGAAATCTAGACCTGTGGATGGGAGATCGTAGGTTTACCCCGGGAATCATCTCTGGGTCACTGCTGGACAGAGGCACAACAAACTAATGGGCACAGTATTTTTTCATATAAGGGGTGGCGTAAGCCACAATAATTTGGGCTAGGCTTATAAATGCCTTAGGGCAGATAGCCTAGTATAAACCTATGAACCTATGACTATACTAGACTATACTACCATCTCTATTTCTTCTTCATCACTCGCTAACTGAAAATTCTTATCCTTCAGACACACCTCTCTAAAACTGGTTTTCCCTGTATATTTACTGCCTAAGCGATAATGTTTTTATCTCCTATCTATTTATAACTAATATATATCTTTTGTCCTTGCCCAACTGTTAACCTTATAGAGATCCTTGTAACCTGCATTTTTTAAGCAGTATAAATAGATTCATTGTTAAATTTTAGATATGCTATTACCTACATTTTTATTGTTACTAAATTTTTCATAACTTGGAGCTTTTCTCCCTGGGCCTCCGCTGTAAATGGATATATATCCAGTCGGACTTTTCCCGGTTAACAAATGTAAAATAAAATAAAATAAAAAAATAAAAGACTTCGACCATTTGTAGTTGACTATCTGTTGCAGTTTTCTGAGCCCTAGCAATGTCACATATCAAAAATAGAAATGGGGATTAAAAAACTGCATAACTGCATGTACTTCCAGTTATATCTGTATCTGAAAATATTTACTTGCACTGATATGAAATGCATAAAAAATGAGTAGCATATCTGCAATCAGATATCCATCTTTTGAAGAATAGTAGTACTGTGTTACCAGGTTAAAACAATAAATAGAAATGTCAGTTAAGAGTATTAAAATAATAATATTTATAGGTAACTATGTAAATATTTTACTATTATTCAAGTATCAGTAATCCCCTCTGTATGTAATAAAGTTGTGAAATAAAAGTTGCAGTTTTAGATTTATAATTTTTACCATTGCAGAGAAAATGTTGCAACAGATAAATATTACATGAAGACATTTTTGTGAGAAATACCTAAATATAACTAAAAACAACTGCTTAACTTTGTTTGTTCGTAAGTATTTGTAGTTGCACATACAACATTGCTGAAATAGCACTCACCACACCCTAGTTAGAATGCAAGTTGGGGGAGGGAAATGGAGGTTATTTTGCTAAGAGAATGAGCAACACAGAATTTTCCAGGGAACACATTGTTTTACTTGTTTTACTTACTATAAATTGGACACATTTCAGCAGAAAAGGAGATTCACACTTCCTTGAATTGATAGCCTTTGCACTTCGGCTATACCACAGAGTGGTACATGCATTTTTAAAACAAAACTCAAGACTCATTTCATATTTCTCTACTATTCTCCAGAATTCAATGTAATATTAGAAAAGTGTTATAATAATTCACACATGTATACATATAACAGTTAAAATTAGAAAGACAAAAGAAAAAGAAATGTTTACAGATACTATGAGGCATGTTTATGTTTATATGTGGAAGAAATTCAAATACAGATAAACAGATTATCCTTCTTTCACCAACAGCTGAGGAAGAACTAGAGTAAAGTCACCAACAAGAGAAAAAAAATGCTGGTAGAGTCTTCTGGTAGTTATAAGAAGTGTCCAAAAGATATTTCTTTTTTAACAGTACATAGTAGAAATTATACAACTGTAATGGTAGCAGGAAAATTGCTAAAGCAACACTTTTCAAATTGAATTCTGCAGTACTCCTGTAGACAATGTTGTTATACTTTCACAGCTGAAAAAAATGCACCTTAAGACTTAACCGATCAAGAGAAATATCTTATAATCTGGTTTGTTAACTTGATTAACTGCAATAATTACTGATTTCTTTTTTTGGTTTGGCTTTTTTTTGGGGGGGTACTGTATACTCTGTATTTAAAGTGCATAATTTAAACACACAACCCTTCAGAAAGACAAAAGCCCTTGCTGTTTCAATTGGTCACAAGCATGCATAAGAACTATTTTTACATTGTTACCAAGAACAGAAGCACATCCCAAATCACCACCCTCAACTGTAAGAATAAGCATTTCCCATATACCATTTTACTTCAATTAAGATTATTAATGCAGTGTTTCAATATTGTGTTGTTAAATTACATTAAAAGAGTATTGTATGGATTTATTTTGCTTTTTGGTTTTGTCTCACCCCACTGTTTTTCGTCTTTTTCTTATTTTGCTTATGCATTTCTTTTTTTTCTTTTTCTTTTGCTTCTCTTTTTCAAATCCCTCAGGATCAAACCAGGCATGTACCTCCAAGGCTTGGGACAGATCACCCTCTGCCATTCAGGGACATCCTCATAGGGTCACAGTGGAGGCACCAGTCCTGCAGGCACTCCAGCACTTAGCAGCCTGGCAAGCCTCACAGAAAGTGAGCTTTGGAGTTTAGTTAAGGACGTACTGGTAGAGGTAATGGGCAGGAAAATTTAGCCAGTTAAAGCTTGTCTTGAGAATGTAGAAGACATGCCATCCCAGTTTGTGCTGACCATCATGCCAAAAACAGGCCCCTACCCTTTCAACATTGGGATCCTCCACTGTAGCACCATCTGCCAATGGACGTGTTTAGGGCCTTGTGGACTGAGATTCCAACTGGCACTTCCTCAGCCCTTCATTTCTTATAATTTTTCCTTCACCTTCTTTATTTCCTGTACGCACTACCCTCTTATAAAAAAGACTTGATAAAATGGGGGGGCGATCTATGCCATCCTCTCCCACCTCCTCCAGCACAAATCCTCTTGTTGTTTCCCGTGCATGTTCCCCTTTGTTTTGTCTCCCTTTTTTTCAATTTGTGCTATCACCCTGTTTCTATTCTTTAATGAAACCATCAGGGTGCCCACTAGAGGATACGCCTGTATAATAGAGTTATAACCCCTTTTGTTTTTTTTTTTTAACTCTTACCTTTTCTAAAATGCTTTGAGCATGACTGTGTTCAGCCGTGCTCGCCTGCAATATGCTACGGCATGTCCAACTTATGATTTCATGAAGTAAGTCTCAATTTCAAAAGGATGAATTTTATACCATTTACTGCAAACAGGGCGTGTTTATAGAAATTGCTTTGCTTATCCGTAGGCATTGTAAATGCATTTTGCTGACCTTATGTGCATATCCATGTGACATCACTCTTCACGTTCGACTGTTACGTATTTGCAAAGACCCGAACCATGAATACCAGCCAATTTAGAAGGGGCTGATATAACTGATAATTTTACCACTGGTTTCTACAACTTGAGCAGTTTAATCATTTTAGTTATTTTTCACCATTGTTTTGCTTACAAATACCTTTGTTTTAATAATCTTAACTATATGTGTCCCCACAACAGTCCCAGCTGCATTACAGACATTGGCAAATAAGCCCTGAGCTTTAACAACACTTTTTCCATGCATACACCATCACTCCCTCATAACTAACAAAGCCACCTCTGGACTTGTCAAGGAAAGCATCATTAATCTTTCTGCTGTCCAATGTCAGAAAGAAACAAAGCATAACTATTTCCTGCTGACAACTAAGCTGTAAAAGAGAAATGCTGCCTTCCCTACACTAACCCCTAAAATCTGGGGATTAGTGTCTCTTTGTATAGTGAGGTGAAACTAAGCAAAAATGTAAAGCAAGTCTCTTGTCTGTATTTAAAGCAAACTGCAATATGGGGATCTATAAACCTTTCTCTGTCATATCCACTTACAGACTGTGCATGTAATTTTGACACATAAATCATGTACCAAACTTTCAAAGAAACAGCAACATATAATCTTTTGTTTCGCTTTCACTTATAAAAACATAACTCTGATACTTACAAATCAAAACCAGAACGGAGGTCATACTTCCTTGAGAGCAACTTGTTTGGCCT
This sequence comes from Protopterus annectens, assembly GCF_019279795.1. Taxonomy (NCBI): domain Eukaryota; kingdom Metazoa; phylum Chordata; order Ceratodontiformes; family Protopteridae; genus Protopterus; species Protopterus annectens. The sequence continues at coordinate 633,999,643 of NC_056741.1, read as the reverse complement.
TTGTTTTTCATAACATACCCTCTAACCTAGGCATGGGCAAACTGCGGCCCGGGGGCCACATGCGGCCCGTTAAACGTTTTGATTCGGCCTGCCAAACTTGGTACCCCTTCATTTCCGATTTTTCTTTTCTTTTTTTTTAATTTTCGCGCTGTTGGGGCTGATGTCATCACGTGCGCGATGACGTCAGCACCGTCAGGCTACCAGCCAGTCGGAATTGAGCTCAAGGAGCTCGCATCATCATTCCAGCTGGCTGGTGGAAGTTAACAGTCAGCGGGAATGCAACATGTGGAACAGAAGAGGCTGACTCAACGAGCCCTGAAACGGATTCATGGCAGCAGCAAAGGGGCCAGGGATATAGCGAGCTCACGGAGCTGGGATTAATGGCGTTAGCAGGCTGGGGGATACAGCGAGCCCTGAAACGGAGCCAGGCCCAGGATTAATGGCAGCAGCAGCAACATGAGGATGGATTGAACAGAAGACGCCGAGCACTACTCAGGGTAAGAGAGAGAGAGAGAGTGTGTGTGTGTGTGTGTGTGTGTGTGTGTGTGTGTGTGTGTGTGTGTGTGTGTGTGTGTGTGTGTATGCGATAGGAAAGAGAAAGTGAGTGAATCACTGAATGCAGGTTTGAAAGGTGAAGTGTGTGTGTGTGTGTGTGTGTGTGTGTGTGTGTGTGTGTGTGTGTGTGTGTGTGTGAATGATCGGAGAGAGAAAGTGAGTGAATGCAGGTTTGAAAGGTGAAGTGTGTGTGTGTGTGTGTGAGCGATCGGAGAGAGAAAGTGAGTGAATGCAGGTTTGAATTGTGAAGAGTGTGTGTGTGTGAACGATCGGAGAGAGAAAGTGAGTGAATGCAGGTTTGAATTGTGAAGAGTGTGTGTGTGTGAGCAATTGGAGAGAGAAAGTGAGTGAATGCAGGTTTGAAAGGTGAAGTGTGTGTGTGTGTGTGTGTGTGTGTGTGAGCGATGAGAGAGAGAAAGTGATTGAATGCAGGTTTGAAAGGTGAAGAGTGTATGTGTGTGTGAGCGATTGGAGAGAGAAAGTGAATTATGAAAGCTGACAAGATTCTGTGTGTGTGTGTGTGTGTGTGTGTGTGTGTGTGTGTGTGTGTGTGTGTGTGTGTGTGTGTGTGTGTGTGTGTGTGTGTGTGTATATATAGATTGCAGCATCACTGTTCAAAACCTGCTGAAGTTAAATAGATGTCCGGTTTCACTGACAGAAAATGTATCTGCGTGTAAAATGATTTACTAGCTTATGAATTTAAGCTCTCCTAAAAGTACACTATTAAGTAGGTAAGAAGAAGCAGTTATTACTGTGTTCTGTTTGGTTCACAAGGGATTAATATGTAAGCAGGCACTTGAATATATAAGTCCCCTCCTTGTCTGTGCAGCATTTTCCATAAGTCCTAATATTACTTTTGATTTAAAATGCCCCCAAAGAATGTGATCTAGTTTGATATGGTCCAGAGGACCTGGACATAGTGTCACTGGAGTGCACCTCAGAAGCCATTGTTAAAATTCCTATACTGTATTCACATAAAAATAGAATGAAAACATTTTTTTAGGGAGCCATTGTGTATGCTCATGCAATGTTACCTGAGGTAAAATGGTCTTGGAATCCTTCTCTTCCAGATGAATCTTCTCACAATATTTACTAGGTAACTGGTGTTAATGTTTTTGTTTTACAGAGGTATTAAGCTATTTTTATATGCTGTACCTAATACAGTTTTGTGCATTTATGTCTGATTTGTATTTTTATGCTTTTAATTATTTTTGTTATGTTTTATTCACTGGGTTTCAGTAGTTGTATTGCAATTAAGGCTTGACCGAAAGTGAGTCCTAGTGGTCCAGCTCACCTGCCTGAAAGTTAAATCTGTTAAATGGTTTCATGGTCATTGGGAGTCCAGTTTTGTTCATTGGGAATTCATTGTAGTGATTTGTTGTATTGATTTGTCAGTGATGTAAAAATGACTGTGCAATATTTATGTATGCAAATTTTATGTTAAACAGCGTACAGATTTGTACCTATTTTTCATGGGCCTTGTCCAGATTTTTGATGTTTCCAGGTTGAGAGGTATGATGAGCGGACCCAAGAAAAGGAAAGTGGACAGAGAATGTCGAGTGTTCAATAAGGAGTGGACAACTAAATATTTTTTCACTGAACACCGATCATCTGCTGTTTTCCTGATATGCCAAGAAACTGTGGCGGTTTTTAAAGAGTATAATATTAGCCATCACTTTGCCACAAAGCACGCTAATTATGCTAGCATAATTTTTTTCCCCCAATGAGGTGATGTTTTCAAAGCATGCCATCTATCTGCTCCTGTTCCGGCTTTTTTGTCAAATGTTAGAACACAATGTGGCCCACGAATCAAAAAGTTTGCCCACCCCTGCTCTAACCCAACAACAAATTTTGTAAATAATGACATAGAAATGTGTTTCTGTGACATGTAACATCATGCTATATGTATACTCTGCCGTTTATCCATGCTTTTGTATGTATGCTTTAACATTGTATATGCTGTTCAGTGTATAACCTCCTGAGACAATACTTTCAAAGTTATTAATAAGCATGCACTAAAACATCTACAAATATTCATGTGTCACTGGATTGCTCACTCACTCTCTCTCTTTTACGAGTCACATCTACTAACTGTATATATGTAAAAATTGAAACTATGTGCATTTCCTTAATGAAATCTAATCATTTCTGTAAATCCCATTTCATATGTTATACAAAAACAGAACAGTGTGTGTAACTACATAGTACATTACACACAGCTTACTCATGTCTTGATATATACCCAGTTTATGGATGGATAAAGTCCATATGGATCAGCCATCACTTGGTCAAGAAATACGCAGTATTGATGTCATATTCCCACATCAGATAACCCAAAACTGGTACCTGGTGCTACGGGTATTTCAGGAGTTGGCAATAACCATGTAGTTTCCTAGCACAATCACATGGACAGTATAACACAAATTACTTTGTCATATTAATATTGAATGCATACTTTGGGCATTTTCCAGCTTTCAAAAAAGAAGGAATTGACTACAGCAAGGCATTATCTCAAGTGTTCTGGTATACATAACCTGATGCATGCACACAATATCACAGACCAGAGTTCAGAATAAAAGGACTCACTGGACTCTCAAGCTATGTAGAACTAATCCAAACAAGATTTCAGATGCTTGCTTTTAAATCTGATCTGGAAGAATATACATTTTGGCTTGTTTATAAGGAATCAGATCCATCCTACATCACCATCTCATGATTATTTCCATAAATTCTTCAGATTACGGTTGGGAATCCATTTTCATTTCTTTCCGGATCACACTTCCACAGCATGCCAATATCAAGGAGATGTAGGTAGTATGACTAGTCCTAGAAACCTTGCTGAAATATTTACAGTTAAGCTTGTTGATACAGTTAAACAGTATAACAGATGTGTGATATCTTAACAATCAGTGAGGGATACAGTCATAGCAGAGATCCAGTCTGATTTCACTTGGGATAGGCCATGCAAAACTACTTAACTCAATACACAATCCATCTTTCTAGGTACCTTAGTTTGGCTGAAGACAGAAAAAAAAAAAAGGTCAGTGACATATGCATAGAAAAATGACACTGAAGTGTTTGATTCCTTAGTTCAAAATTGGAAATGCACATAGGTAGACCTACTTGCTTCCCAAGAGAATATACAGCTTCCAAAGAGCTATAGAGTGTGTGTGCGTGTGTGTGTGCACGCGTGCACACTGCCTTTGGTCTAAACCATGTTTGTTACACATCTGTTTAGTTGACCGCATTTGATCTTACAATTCTTGGGGTTGGGGAATATGCCCTTTCCCCAATCATTAGCAGGAGGCTTGACTTCTGCAAAAAACAATGTTTTTTGTTGATTGTTTTATTTTAAATTTTATATGTGCCAGGGTTGTTTCTCAGTGCATGGGTGATAGTGTGTTGACATTGGCATTGTCGCCATTTTGTGGTCAGTGTTTGGAAGGTCAACATATGTGTGTCTCAATGAAAGTGAGTATACCTATACATACACACACAAACACACACATGTTCACATTCCAAAGAAATTACTGTGTCCTATGTGTTTTTCTTCTTTACATTTAATTTACAAGCTACTGCTGAATGCGAAACAGGACAGAACATGTTTTATTATGATATGCCCAGGTCAGTGGCATAGTGGGATAAAGCCCTATGAGCCAAGTGACGCAAGTTCAAATAGCAGCTCAGGAGTGGAAAGAACCAGGGAAGGGTGAAAAAAATTGATCCATGGCAATTCACCCACCAAGGGAAGAGGGAATGGTGGTCTGGATGACTGCTCACCACCATGCAAACAGAGGCTTGTAGACACTCTAGGTATAGACAAAAAACAGAGATATGGGCTTGGCACTATAAAGCTGGGGTGATAACATGAATGTGAAGGGGAATTACATGTCCCAAAGTGATATGGGTGTCCATGTTAGATGGTAGGGGGTAGGGATTAGGGTGTAATAGAAATACCTTCATTGCCTGAGTCTAGATGATACAGTTAAAGGGATGGAGAGCTGTGCCATTTATTTCCACAGGCTGGAAACAATTAGAGTCCAGTCCTGAAACGAGGGTGGTCCCAGTATAAGAGGGGCAAAATTAGGCCCTCAGGCCACAAGGGCAAAGGTATTTCCCACCCCCTAGGACAAAAAGATGAAAAAGTACAGCCAAGCATTACTAACAACATTCATGGATGCCTGAGTGATGGCTGTGTCTGTCCAGTTGCCATCCAGTGATGTTTAAAACATCGCTACCATAGTGACAAATTGGCAGAAGTCTAATTGGAGGAAGGCTGATGGTCAGAAAGCAAGGAGGCAAAAATAACCTACGGGGAAAAGAAGGTAACTGACATTGTTTTTATTGTAGATAATATCCATGCCTCTGTGAAGACTACAAAAACTACTGGTATTCTGTCTCAAGAAGGGGTAGATTCCTTCAACAAAACACACTACCTCTACATTATTACTTTCTGATTGGTAAAATGTCTGTGTTACTTCTGTACTGTAAAGTACAGGTTCCCAAGCTGAACAGTATAGTTTCCTTTGTACCCTTATATCCAAAATACATGTAAATGACAGGTTTACATGAAATGAGGAAGTTAGTTGAATAGACTAGTGTAAACTTTCTGGCAAGCACATCATAAAAATGGCAACAAAACCTACTAATATAAGATATGCTTTAGAAAGTGGAATTAAATTTCACCGTAGGCAACAGATGAATATGAATCTATTTCAAGCATTCCCTTTCTTTCCTAATCTATCTAGACTTTTTATATACTTCAGCCCTGGTATGCCTTCATTAGCATGCATCCATGCAGCAGCCTTGTCATATCATGGACAGTGCCACTTGATTCGGAGTACAGGTAAAAACTGTACCTTAACTTTGCATTTATGGCAGTTTTGGAGAAATACATTGCTCCAGTTTGTAGCATTAACATTATGTCACATATGTCTGTCTCATCCTACTGAGCCAACACATCTGACTGGCATTAAGTTTATGCCTTGAAAAATATGGTTATAGTAGCAGGTTTTCACATCCTCCACAGGTATTCCTTAAGGAAAGTGTTTCCTTGAGGAATGACCTTTCCTTTGTGCTTAAGCCTTCCTGTTTGGTTGCACATGCTACTAATAGTAATTAATAATAATAATAATAATAATAATAATAATAATAATAATAATAATAATACAAAGAGTAAAAAACTTATGTATATCTCAAATGCTGACATACAGCTCTGGTTCCTTCTTGCTAGGACTGCCTTCTCTCAGAAATGTAGATAAAGCAATTATTTGTCCCTTTGTTTCAAGAAAAACAGGGCAGACTAGTAAGCAAATGAGGACTATCCTAATGGAAAGGAAACTGCATGTTATTTTTCTGGTAAATACAGGTGAATTCTGCAAGAGGAAGGGGTGACTCACTCCCCCAAGACAACAACTACTGCACAAACTTTTTCAATGGATGGTTCTGCATAAGATCTATATGAAGATGCTACCTGGGAAACTGACAGAACAGCCATTGGATATTACAATATGGACTACTTGTCACAAAGTGGGACTGGATTTGCAAGTATCACCTTAATGGTCTACTTTGGTATCCTTTGATTATGCACAATTCATGAGGGTATTCCTTGAGGTTGTGACCATTTATTATTACTTATAATGCTGCCTGCCTGTACAGAATGATAGCAGAACTGTGTGAGTACTCACATTAACAATCTTCAAATGAGAAGCATAACAGCAGGTAGTTTACCCACCCTATTTCCACCCATAAAGCTCTGCTTGTGTTCCTTCACATAGCTGGACGTATATAGATCTGGATGTATGCATTTTGGCGCATCTTGATATTTCTACAGTACAGTGTCTTTTCCTCCCCACAAAACCAACACACTCTTTCAACTTTCTTGTTACATTACATATTACCCTTTAGTGGTAACTTATTTACTACCATTCTCCATAGGAAATTCTGACACTCTTTTGTTTTGTGGCACCACTTTTTTCCTTAGTTTAATGACTTTAATCACTTCTTATGATACATTTTCCCATAGATTTGCATAATAATATTGTTTCATTATGTTAATATATCACATCCTTCTATCTTTCTATCTATATCATCAATTTTCATTTTCCTTAGTAGTATTTTTTCTTGATTTTTTTTTTTTTTTTTTCATATTCATTTTCTCTTTTTCTTATTCTCATCATCTCTCCATCTGTCATCATCTAGCAGCTTCAAAGTGCAAAGAAGTTCCCCAACCCCCTGGCCAAATGTCCTCTAATAGTATAAATACAACAGTGGGCCCCTCCTCCGAAAAGAGTCAACAAAGATAAATAAATAAATAAATAAATAATAAAAACTGTGTTTCTCAGCTCAGGGACACAAAACAGCTAGCTAGTCAAAGAGTACTTGTACAGCAGTTGAGCACAGAAGGTATACAGAAGCATGGATCCGCACTAGGCTTGCTGTAGCAGTCACTGCACCACACTTATTTACCAATGGGGCTATAAGAGCAGTCAAAAATATACTAGCCCCTTGCAGGGTGATGGACACATTAATTGGCCATCATTTATACCTCTCTGGCATCCTCCAGTGTTGAGGATGGAGAAGGATCAAATGGGCCTATCAAGGATACAAATCTTGATGACTGAAGAAAATAATGGAGACTAAAAAGAGACTATATGAAAAAATACTTGAAAAGTCAAACTTCACATACAACAACTCAGTCTATAGCATACTTACACACATTCACTGGAATTCTTAATATAACTATGGAAATTTGGGAATCTGGTTGTTTACTAATGCGTTCCAGAGTGGCATGCTTTAATCAAACAGAGAAACACCAATGCCACTGCTGAAAATGAGAAACTGTATTATACAAGAAAAATATACAACACTATGTTCATAGGTTCATAGGTTGATACTAGGCTATCTGCCCTAGGGCATTTATAAGCCTAGCCAGAGTATGTTTGGCTTACGCCACCCTTTTAGATTAGTTGACTGTGCCTCTGTATAGTAGGTCACAGAAGGTAGCCCTTTTAAGGTTTGTTTACTGTACCTCTGTCAAGCAGCGACACAGAAGAGATCCCAGGGGTAAACATACGATCTCCCATCCATTCGTCAAGATTTCTCTTGAAGAGGGTCAGTAAGGGGCTCTGCCTAACATGGATTGGGATTTTGTTCCAGAGTGAGGGGAGCCTCTGGGATATGAATCTGTCCCTCCAGCATGTCCTATTTATTTCTGTGCTGAGGTTCAGGTCCCTGGAGCATGTAGCTCTAAGGGATTTAGATTTCCTGAGGTGAAGCATGTCCATTAATTCTGGGTTGGACATGGCGTTATATGTCAGACACAGATCGCCTCTGAGTAGGCGGTATGCAACTGAGTAGAGCTGGACTTTCTTTAGCCAAACTGCATAGGGCATCTGTTTGAGCCCCTTGATCCTCTTGGTGAGATACTTTTGGGGTCTTTCCAGTTGCTGAAGGCGTCGGGTAAGGTACATCTCAAACGGGGAATTGTACTCAATTATGGGCCTGATAAGTGATGAGTAGAGGGGCACAATGACCTCTCTTGATCTAGATGTGAACCCTTACATGATAAGGTGGGCTATATAGAAGGTCTTTCTAACCACTTTGGCAACGTGATTGTCAAAGGAGAGATTGCTATCTACTTGGGTCCCCAAGTCCCTAATTACTTCTTCTGTACTTAATGGATTACCACCTATGTGGTAATTTGTGGGCACTTTGTTTTTTCCAAAGGGGATGACTATGCACTTTTTGGCATTTAGCTTTAGGCCATGGCTCTGGCACCAGTTATCCGTCTCTGTGAGACCCTTTTGGAGGATGCTTGTGTCAGTCAGAGAGTTGATTATAGCACCCAGTTTGCAGTCATCTGCGAACTTGGTCAACCATAGTCCACCCGTGTTAGCCTGTACCTCGGAGAAATATATACCGAACAAGAGAGGTCCCAGGACTGAGCCTTATGGGACACCACTTGTAACTGGTTTAGAGTCTGACATGGCACCTGCTATTCTGACCATGTGGGTTCTATCCCTGAGCCAGTTTGCAATGCATCTTGTGGCATAGGGGTTGATATTTAAGCTGGTGAGCTTATTTATGATGCCCAAGTGGGGTATTGTGTCAAAGGCCTTTGCGAGGTCCAGGTAGGCTGTGTGGACTACCTTCCCTTCATCTATGGCTTTGGTAACTGATTCAAAGAAGTCAACCAGGTTCAAGAGGCATGATCTGCCCTTAATGAAGCCGAATTGGGTAGGATCCAGTGCCTGGAGGTTCTCAATGTCTTTGTTTATGATTTCCATGATGATACGTTCCATAGCTTAGCAGACCAGGCTAGTCAGGCTTATAGGGCGATAGTTTCCGGGGTCTGTTGTGGCACCACCTTTGTGGAGTGGGACTACTGTTGCTGTACGCCATTCCTTGGGAACATATCCTATAGTAAGGCTGAGATTGAACAGTGACTTTATATGAGGGTTTAGTTCTTCTTGGAGTTCGTGTAAGATGCAGCCCGGGACACCATCTAGTCCCATTGATGCTGTGTTTTTAGCTTTGGAGAGGACAGCTCTCACCTGTGCATCTGTGATCTCAGGAAGGGTACACTCTGTTGGGATAGACATTTGCTCTTTTGGGGGGGAAGGGGGGGGAGTTTGCACTGAACCTTTCTGCCAGGATGTTGGCAATGTCTGTGGGTTCAGTGAATTATTTGTCATTTTGCACTAACTCAGAGCATATCTGGGAGTTGCTTCCCAGGTTTCTGACATAACTAAAGAAGGCCTTGTGATTATCTTTAGTGTCTTGTGCAATTTTTCTTTCAAAGCTGGCCTTAGAAGATTTTATGAGGGATCATAGTTTCTTGCTAGTACTGATCAGTGACGCCTTCCCTTTTTGGGATTTTGCTCTGTCATGTAGTAGCTTTCTCCTTCTGTTGTATAGCTTATTTATGGCCGGGGTCCACCAGACAGGTCTCCTGCCTTTGGAGGAGTGAGTCTTGGTTTTATTTGGGATAGCATGCTCCATGCATTCCTGTAGGTGTCCATAGAATGCTTTTGTAAAGGATTCTGCATTTTGGGCCGTATTGTCCACTGGCCCGGGGGCTTTGAAGGATTCCACCACAGTTTTGAGAAGTGTGAAGTTTGCTTTTGAGAAGTTCTTCACCATGGTTTCCTTGGCTAGGAGTGGGGACAGAATATGGATGTCCAGTGAGATTTGTTTATGGTCTGATCTTACCAATGAGGGGTATACCTCTGGTGTGGAACATAAAGACCCCATGTTGGTGATGACCAGATCCAGTATGTTTTCTTCTCTTGTGGGAGTGGTGACCAGTTGTTCCATAGCATTTGAGTTTATAAATTCTAGGAACCGTTGGACAAGGGTGTTTGGGCTTGAGTAGTTTTCCCAATTGATGTTTGGGTAGTTGAAGTCATCCAGTATAATAGTGTTTGGAGAGACCTTCATATTCTCCAGTGTTCTCAGGAAAGCTGAGTGAGGTTCCTGTGTTTGGGAGGGTGGTCTGTAGCAGGCTACAAACTGAAAGGCAGTTTTGCCAACTGTTAGTTGCACATGGATGGTCTCTGAAGCTTCGTGCAATGCCACTAGCCTGGAGGTGTGGGTATCTTTGATAAATATGGATACTCCCTGTCCATTTGTGGTTTGGTCTGAGTTTTCGGGCCAGAAAGCATGGTATGAAGTATAGCCTGGTAGTGCTGGGGTGCTCTCGGGAGCCTTGAACCAGGTTTCTGTTACTGCACAGATATCAATATTCTCCATACTGAGGAGAGTCTCGAGTGCATGCATCTTGAGGTTTAGACTTCTGGCGTTGAGCAGCATTACCCTTAGTTTTTTTTTCTTTGTGTTGTCTATGGGGGTGGGTTTGTCTTTTGAGCCTTGCCTAAAAAAGGCACTATCGGGGAGGCAAGAGCCTTAGCCAGTATTTGAAAACCCAGGGGTGATAGGTGCAAGCCATCCCTAGCGAAGCAACGTGGCTTGTCGACCATGTCATCCCAGGCTGACAGACACTGGATCCCCTTTGAATGACACCAATACTTTAGCCAGTTGTTAAAATTGATCATTTTGTCTTTATACTGTGGCATCATTCTTGGTGAGGGTAAGATGCTACTCAAGGTCAGGGTCATACCGGCCTGGGTTACATGATCAAAGAGCTCCTGTACGTCTTTTTTCATGTAGTCCAGGGAGGTACGTCTCAGGTCATTCACACCAGCATGGACAATGATGGAATCATACTTGTACTTGCTTTGGAGTGACCCGAGTGCTTGTGTTATGTGGCGGATCCTGGCACCCGACAGGCAGCTTACTTTGACCTTCTCCTTGTTCAGCCTGGTGAGTGGGACGTCAGTGTGTCTGACAATAAAGTCATCTATTACAAGTGTATTAGGAGTGTTGTTTAGCTTTAAGGGCTGTGACTGTGTGGCACACTGACTTTGTGAGTTATGTGCTACGTGGATATTGTTTCATGGTAGGTGTTGCTTGGATGTCTGCTTTGAAGGTCTCTGCTGCTTAGGCAGATTTTTATTTAGAGCCTTCGAGTATGTTTTTGTGTGTTTATGTGTTTGGTTTGCTGATGCGATAGGTCTATGTGAGATTGGATTTGTGGTGTTTGTGGTTACCTTCTCTTCCTGACAGGCTCTGCCAGTACTGGGTTGAGAGAGCTTAGCCTCCAGTTTGGCTATATAGTTGCATCTCTCACATATATTTGAGCTTGTTGGGAGGAGGAGAGGGTGGTCTGTATACATAAGGCAGTTGTAACATTGCCTGAAGATTCCCAGATTCACCAGCTGGACTGGAGAGCAAACTCGAAATTGACCTTTGGACATGCCTGAATAATATAGGGAACTACTTATTGACTGATCAGAAAGAACCAATAGGGAGCAAGTGCTTTGAAGGAGTATAAGAGGATGTAGTGCTTTAGTTTATGTTTACCTATGAGATTACTTGTACGAGCAAGTGCAGGGCTTTAGAATGAGAATAGAGTGCTTAATTTGAGATTTAGAGCAGTTCTAAGGGAAAAAGTGAAGAGTAGACTTTGTGGAGCCGGGAATAGTTGAAGCTTGTTTAAGCAGCGCTGCCCAACGCTGCTCTGTGCGCAAGACCACGCTAAAAGAGGATTGCAGGGTTTTAAGAGATAGAGATCAAGGAGTTTAGAATTGACCCAAAATGGCCAATAAAACTACAGCTTCTAGGCAGTAACCACTCCTACAGGGACAGGCAGGCTGTTCAGTGTTAACCACTGCCACTGGTGAACACAGAGACTTCCCTTTAGTCCAAGCAAGCACTGGCCTCCAAGAAACTTACAAACAGTTCAGAACAGCAAATCTGTAACTGAACTTTCTTAAATTTCAGAAAGTGGGAAAAAAGCAAGATTTTTTTTTCTTTCTTTTTTGTTTTAGTTTAAAGGTAGCAGAGATACACAAGTAGCAAAATAATCACAACAGTGCACACTTGAGTGCTAGGCCAAAGTCAGGTAAAGTCAGGTAAAATGCAGTTTTAAGAGAAAAAAAATATTTTAAATTAAGTGTAATTTTCTGAAATGACTCAGAGTAGGTTAAAGCACTTACATTCATGCACAATTTATTTCACCTTAAAAAAATAATGTTACTGCAAAATAAACTGTACCACTGCCTTAGTCCTTATCCAAGGTACTGGCACCACCAGTAATTTATTTATTTTATTCAAAATTTGTTGAACATGAAAGTCTGACTAGGACAGAGTCTGGAGGAAACCCATGAGAACAGAGGGAGGACATGTAGACTCTGCACAAAAAGCACCCCAGCCAATATTTGAACCAGATAACCTCTTGCTGTGAGGTGACAATGTAAACCTCTGCACCACTGCACCACCCAAATACTAAAGTAATAAAGTAATAAAGCTGGTAACTGAGATTCTCAAACAGTAAATCATAGGCTTATTTTTTTCTCTCTTATAAGAAGATAAACATGGTCTTTGACCATTGTTACGGTTTCTTTTAGCACATGTAATATTCTTCTGCACAGTTTCATGCAGTTCAGTGCATAGAATTAGGGGCATGTGCTACTAACACATTTCTCCATGGACTCCTCAGTTTGAATAACTTGGTTGCCACTTGTAAGTTGTGTGACTATGAGCAAGTCACTTTACACATAGTGCTTAAGCATCATCATTCCTGAAAAGCAATACTTGCATCTAGTAGGCTTAACAAATTAAACAAATAAGCAAGAAATGTGTCTGATGTCTTTTTCTGTATGTTCTGCAATGTGGAGCTTCCCTTACTTCCTTGTTTTTCTTTCATTTAGTTTGCTTGCAAAACTGACCTAAATCATAAATAGGAGGTTATCAGTGTATAAAAATAGTTCTTTCTTTGGCATTTATTTTCCTGATTTTCAGCTCCATCCGAACTATTTTTCTGAGTAGTTCTGCTTCTTAGGGATGACAGTTTCAAACTGTGCCTGTACTGGCCAAATTCCAGGGGAAGGCCTCTTCACTGGGAATAGGTGAATTAATCTATCATAATGTTGACTGTAGGGTGTGTTTATTTGTATTTTGAAGGGAGTCAAGGGCAATAAGAGGATGAACTTATTTCATTCTAGGGATGAGAACATTCTAGGCTATGACAATGTAGGCTTAGAGAGTCAGGTGACTAACAACTGAACAGGAGGCCTTAAGTTGGGCAACCTTACTGCATATGATTTCAGTATGGGTTTTAAAGGTTAATGAGGAATGTGAATGAAGGCCAAGATATTTATATTGGTTGACATGGAGAATTCTGTTGTCCAGGGACAGGATGACAAGTTGGGAGAAGCTTAGAGATTTGGTTTTAGGACCAAAGAGCATAGCGATTGCTTATTATAGTTTAGGTGGAGCTTGTTATTGTTTAGCCAGTTATGGAGGCAGTCAAATTAAGACTGAAGGTAGTTTTGCAACATGAGGAGATTGGCAGGGTATCTGTACAGTACAATATCATGAGCATAGAGGGAGATATTCTATGGGAGTTTTGAGGAGGTTATATCATTAGTGAATAGCGATAAGGGAATTGGGCCCAGAACATGACCTTGTGGAACTCCTAAGTTAAAGGTGCTTCTAACTTGCTGACTGGTAGAGGCTGCAATGGAAAATGTACTTTGGTTGAGATAGTCTGAAAACTGGTAAGTGTGGCAAAGCCAAAGCCTGTGGTTTGAAATTTATTTAGGATAATTTTGATTTAACACTTTCAAAGGCTTGTTTAAGGTTTATGAAGCTGGCAACCACTTGATGGTTTCTTTCCAGTGAGATAAACATTTTCTTTGGGAAGGAGTATACAACTGTGGTCACGTCTGAATTCATGCTGACAGTCAGTTAAGATGGCATATTTGCAAATATCTTCAAAGATTTGGTCATAGAGTATTTTTTCAATGGCTTGGTTAAAGGGCAATGAATATAAATATATATATATATATATATATATATATATATATATATATATATATATATATATATGGGCTCATAGTCCTGTGCTGAACAGGGGAGAAAACGTTAGGTATGGGGACTATTAGAACATGTTTGAATTGAGATGGGGTAATGCCAGTGGTAAATGACAGACTAAATATATGAACCAGAGGTTTGGATATGTATGAGCTGGTTAGGTGACAAAAATGGCATATATAGCTTTAGAGTTAAAGTTGGCTTCATTGTTCATTTTTTCCAGAAGCTTAGAAAAAAAGTTGAGGGGATTTCTTAGGAGTAGGAAGGAGGCAAAATAGGGGAGGACTGTACAGAAAATGCTGAAGGATAATGAATGAATGGAGGCTGGCGAGGTGGAAAGTGACAGCATTGGTCCATACATTTCAGATTAACTTTACCTCCTTAGTTATGCTTAAACAGGATTTGCCTTTCAGTTTTACATTGGCAATTACTGAGATCTTTTCAATGATAATGACTAGGAGAGAGTCAAAGATATGTATAGTAGTGTCTGGGAGGTAACTTCATATAGGAAAACTGAGTCAGTGTTTTAAAGTTGAGAGTGCAGAAATTATTTGTTGGAATCTGGAAAAGTTCTGTGTGAAATGATTACAGGAGGAGGTTTGAGAGTTTCATAAAACATGTATGTTTGAATGGGGAGATGAATACATAAGCTATTGGGAAGGCAGTGTACTTGCTGTAATTTCTCTGGTATATTAAAAATGAAGACATCCATTAGAGTTGCTTTTTTTCCTTGTTGAGTTGACTAGTTGTGAAAGGTTGCTTAAAGGGAGAAAGTTATTGATGTATCTATGGGGTCTGAGATGGGTAATGTGTACTTCACCTGTTGCTATAACATTACTGCTTGCAGACTATGATACTAAGCAGTGGACTTTAGAGTGGATAGAAAGGAGATTATGCTTGAAGGGAATATACATAACACCAAAGAGAAGCTTGATTTTATTATTACTGTTTAGTTGAATTAATGGTCAGTTAAGAGAGGCATCACTAGATGGACAGCTCTTTTTAATAAGAGAGGTAGATATTTAGTTACTTTTCTTAATTAAAAGCATTGTGTCATCTCCTTTATAGATTTCAAGTCTGTTGCTGTACTAATGTTCATGTTTGCCTTTCAGGAATGTACATGATCAACAGGGGAATTCAAACCATGTTTCAGTGACTCCTAGAAAGTTAGGATTTGGGCCGAAACCCAAACTTCAAAGTTGTTCATTTATTAAGGGTTTGAATTTTATATTGTTGTTGTCTTTCGGCTTTTCCCGCTTAGGGGTCGCCACAGCAGAACTCCGGTCCACTAATGATTGGCAGTAGATTTTCACGAACACTGAGGTGCCAGCTTGACGTTCAACCTTCAGCGAAGGCATGCCCATTTACGCATGTCTTTCGAACACCCACCCAACTGCGGGGAGGACATGCAGACTCCACACAGAAGGCACTCCCCGCACTCCAGCCAAGAATTGAACGGGAGAACCTCTTGCTGTGAGGCAACAACGCTACCGCTGCACCACCGCAGCTTCGAATTTTATATGATGGTCATTAAGTCCCTGTGCTATGGTATGGTAAACTGTATTTACCCCTGAATTGAATATAGGGTTATTAGGAAAGGAAATACAGTGAGTAGTAGAGAGAAGGGTGTGAGAGGTAGCTGGACAAAGGCCAAGATTTGCTTTGATATCATCTGCTAACAGCTTTGGTAAGATTAGGTAAAGTAGTTAAGTGAGTTTCTTGAAATGCCTACAAGAAAGTTTATTTTTGTGAGAAAGGAAATTCTGAAGTAAAGTTGTTTACATGTGAGAGAAGGGGCATGACATCTAAGTTCAGGCCATAGTGATAGCTGATAGATGAAATAGGGATGAAAATGGAAGTTGCTATAAGGGAGGGGGTGGGGTAAGGGGTTGGTAGCTATGTGCAGTGGTGTATTAACAAAGTAAGACATAAACGGAGGTGTTAGGGGGCAATAGAAGAAGATATTGAGCTGAATGTGAGAGGTTATTGCCTGAGAGTGGAATTACAGTTATGGGGAGACAGGGAAGAAGGAATGTCGACTGAGATCATATGCTTCATTGTGAGAGATTATTAGGAAAGGAAATCGGAAAGAATGGAAATAGTTTAGGGGTGGAAGTAATGAGGAGGTTTAGTAAAGGAAACAGGAAGAGGATGGCGAGGAAGAGGAAAGTGACCACCCAATTTTGTGTTGAAAAAATGAATAAGGTGAAGAAGAGTGGGGGTTGGGTAATGAGGTAAATGTGAGAAGGGAGGAATCTTGTCTACTACATAAGGGATTCCTATAGGGATCATGGAAAAGAAAGAGGGATGCTGATAGTGATCAGAGAAAGGAAAGAGTGATTGTGGAACAACACCTCAGCTGACGCCTAAACACTGCTTTATGAGATGAAGGAACGGAGATTCATTAGGAATAGCTGCTATAAAGATTATTGTCTGGGAGCAGAAACTGACTAATTAATGAATAAGAGACAGGGGCAGTTAGGTGAATGAGAGAGAAGGCTGATTCATTTGAGCAGTTATCTGTTATTCAGGAGTTGCATAGAAAACAAAACACAAGGGAATAAATAAGGACTAGAAGCTAGGCAGAAGAATGTCAAAGAGTGAGAGCTTAACCTGCATGTTAAAGTTGTAAGTTAGAAAGCAGTAGTAGGAAGAATGCAGAGGAAAGAGAAAGGTGTTAAAAATGATAGCAGGGAAAAGAGATAGGGAAAGGTAGGTTTTAACTGCCATCTAAGGCTCTATAGGTGATAGGCCTTAACTGCCATCTAAGGATCTGTGGTGTGGGAGACAGACTAGTTGAAAGAATGAAAGGTAAATGTGAACTAGACTAATAAATCTATACCAGAAATAAGAAGCAGGAAGTAGGTGAGTGGACGTAAAGTGGAGGCTAGGAAAAGGTGATCTATTTAAAGGAGAGGGAGGTAGATCAGTCAAAGGTAAATCTCTTTGACTATCTACCTTATCTGCTACTTAAAGAGTGTCTTGACAGATCGAAGGCAGGAATTAAGCAAGGATTAAAAACTAGAGATGCAATTACTTTATCAATCACCTAAGATGTGTATTGTGAGGAGGAGGTGGTAGTTACAAGGAAGTAAAGGAAAGAGTGATTTCTGTAAGAAAATGAAATGAAAGAGTGGAAATGAAAGAGTGATCGCTTTATGCAGCTACTTTGTCTGCCATGCAAGGTTGTCTCAAGAAATCAAAGCCAGGAAATAAGGAAGGATTAGAAGCTAGAAAAGCAATTACCTTATCTGTGGTATGAAAGTTGTAGTAAGGGTATAACGTCACAAGTCTCCTGTTACAATAAAATATAGACATAATATCCCCAGCTTAATATCCTACTCACATATTCAAAATATGAACTTACATAGTTTTTTTTTATTTATGTCATCTACTTCAAACATCCAGATTTTTCCACAGACCAAGCCTCAACACAATAACAACATGATTCAGCTCTTTTTTACACTTCTGTAGGAGCATTTTAAAGTATCTTGCAAAAAGTATCAGCATAGTGCCACCTGAACATTCACTAATACCCCTTCATTGGCACTAGGTTTTTATACTTTTTACATTAATGTTAAAAACATTCATTTGCCCGTACTTTTTCCCAGTGTCCTTTGCTTCTCTTGCTAATTGTTTTTCCAGTAGTGTAGTGTTATCCTCTTCCACACCATTATCCTCCTCAGTACTTTCAGTAGCAACATCTAATGACTTGAATTTAGTCAGTTTCTGGAACTGGAGTCATCAACATGTTCCTGGTTAAACCTTCTCTCCCTGCACATTATCTTTTGTTTAGGTTATTCCCTTTTAACACTGTCTGTAGGAATGGAAATATTATCATTGGGTGGTATTTGTAAACATTGTGTACAATGGCACGCAATTGTATAAAGTAATTAATGCAAAGGTTTACATGATTCATTAAGAAAGTCATTCTAGAAAGTAGTTTCTCTGTTAATATAAAAAGAACAACAGTATTAAGAAAATTAGACTAGTCAGTATCTTCTGGAAAATGCATGACTCATGAAGTCTGAAAAGTATGCAGCATAATGTAAATGACAGCATATAAGTCCATACGTTTAATGACATACATCTGTGGACAGAAGCAGCACAAATACTAAAAATCGGTAATCTAATGTTTATTATTATCCTTGTGCTAGCTATGGGTAAGCTAATGTTTATTATCATCCTCGTGTTAGCTATGGGTAATCTAATGTTTATTATCATCATTGTGTTAGCTATAGATGCTGCCTCAGCAGCAGAAGCACAGAGACACCCAATCATGCAAGGTCACCATGCCTGGAAGCAATTCAGGTCATAGCTATTGTACACTGGTCTCACTAGGCAAGAACAGCTGGAGGGTTCCATATGACACTGGTTGAACTATGTTGACTGTGTCAGCCTATGGAAGCAGATAGGAAACCAGAGTTATAATTGTGGCAGTCATCTTGGTGACAGATACTTTTCAAAGGACCAGAAGTATCACAACAGGTATAGCCTAGGTATTAGCCAGATGCATCCTGCAGCAGTTTCAGGATTGCTTGCTGACTTGAACTGACCAATACATATGTGTTCATGAGACACAAATAGATATAACCCAAATTTGAGCAGGTGTTCACATAGTCTGCCACCTACCAAACATACTTAGTACAGTAGATGTCATACAGATAATGATTTGGAGACCTGCTACAGGTGATGTGGCTACTTACATTTAGGGCTTGGCTACCATTCTGCCAATTGCAAGTAATGTACAGTCATATAGAACATTTCATCAGTATACCTGCTTACAACCCATGAGGTGACCATGATGTCAATATATGACATTACAGTGCCAAATACCACATGTTTGGGACCAGACATATCTACCCCAGGTACTTGCTAGGTGATTTCTTATCCATTTGGGGTATTATGGCTGTTAACACCCATAAGATCCCCAAAGACTCATACACAGGAGGCCTACAGCCATGACAATGTCAGGGAAGAGAACATCAGTGAATGCATCCCCTATATCTAAATATGTGTTTTTGTTGTCCAGATGACTCTGGTGGCACATTTCTCAGAAAGCCTGCTGCATCCTGCATTGTATGATGCATGGAAACCTGTCAACCAAGGCTAAGTATGAGAGTGAAGAAAAACAGGAGGAGTAACTGCCAATCACTTATCAATGGGCTTAACATGAAAAGCACCTATAGGTGAGAAGATGTGGGATGCTATCATTGCCTAGGTTTTAGATGAAGGTGAGGTGATAAACCAAAAGTGTGACAAAAACATTTATTACTAACAGTACAGAAAGAACTATTATGCAGTATGTAACTTCAAAATAGGGTAGAAATGTAAACAAGGTATCAGAACAGATGTGATATTGTGTCCTAAGCTAAAGGTACAAGGATTAGGTATCCATGTTACACATGTAGAGCTGGACCTAAAATCTTATCATGGCCCCATACAACAATGTCAGTCATGCACTAGCCCCTACCAGATGTACTAGGCAGTGTTGTAGATGCCCTTGCATGTTCATGTCTCCTTGGTGCTCCTATCTGTGTCAGTGAAGCAATTACAGTCCTCCCCTTCTACCAAATGACACAGAAGTGAGCACAGCAGCACACCTGGACTGCAGCTTGAAGACTTCACCTCAAATTGGTGTACCTACCTGAGAACATGGTCAAGGTGTCACTCTACATGACACAGGCACTGCAAATGTAACAGATACCTGAGCTGACATTATTATTGCAGTAAGTGGTGTGCAAAATAGAGGCTGATGTTGTCACACAGTATGCAACTGCAACAACTCATGCAGTGAATGATTCATTGCATGAAGCTCATGACAAGGAACATTCTTGACATTTTCATTGCTTCAGGGTGGTGGTGTAGTATCAAATAAATTCATTACACATCCACTCTGATGACATATGGGACACGGCCAGTTTGCAGATCAGACCCTTCAGTTCCTTAGCTGTGCATGACTGTGCATGTAAGCTCATACACATACGTTCAGCATGCCAGTCCAGGGTCTCATGGTGGCAATGATTCTATCATGAGTGCAAGATGATTATGGTGGCTCTACACTGAGGGTGGTACAGCAGGTCTAGGTTTTCAGGGTGAATGTGTGTCATCCTTCTCTTTGGTACTAGTATGGAGAACAGAAAAACTTCTACTGTATGCTTCTGCATGTCCTGAAGGGGTACCCACTCCCTGATCTGCATCTGAACAGCCCTTCACAGATATTGCACAGTGTTTTGGCCACAGCACAAAATACTGATGCATCTTGTAGCTTTACCATTTTGGCATCATCTCTGCTAGAGGGTGTAATATAATTAACTTCATCCCACTATTGTATAACCTCTCCAAATCATGGAGAAAACAAGGTAAAACTGAGGCAGCAGCCACAGTATCTGTACCAAAGTATGTGTCAGACAGGTATATTTACTCCCAATTGAAAAGTACATGATTATAGATAAAGGTATATGCACCTCACTGTGCTGTGGTACTAGTCAGCAATGGTGCATGTCCACGAATTAAAGCAGATGTGCTTCCAACACTGCCCTCTGCAAAAGCCAGTATACCTAATGGTAGCATTCACATAACAAACAAAGGTACAGAAATGAATTATTAAACCACAGCTCCATAATGAGGGGCCCTGGCATCCAACTCACCCAGAGCACCAGTCATAGACACCTTTTATATCAATTTGAACAATAATTTCTCATTGTTGTAAGCAGCATTCCTGCAGTGGGTTTCCTCTATGATCTAATACAGCCTTGAAGTCTATTGCCCTCCTCTTGGCCCAGTCTTTCATGTCATTTGCCTGTCTCCTTCAATCTGTATTTACTTTTTCTTGCCCACCAGTGCTGTTTCTTCAGATGTCCCCCACCTCAGCCTCTCTTGTAGTACCTCAAATGGCAGAACAGGAAAACCATGACGTCTCTAAAGGTATTAAGGAAAACCTCAGTCTCCTGCTGTGTGAAATTCATCTTGCAATTTCTCCATGCCACTGTAATAAATCAATAAAATGTAAATACAATAGAAATGTGCATGAATGTAGCACATATTACAAATGTCATGCTGTAGTAGGCATAATTTCTATACAATGGCATACCTTATATAAAATCAGACAAAAACTAAGCACCAACATACCCTTATTGCTGTCAAACACATTGATATGTTGTTATAAGCAGTGATAGACATAACTGCAGTCTGTTGCACATATTTATATTCATACATATATAATCATAATTGGTACTTACTGCATACTGTACATCCAAATGGTAAAAGAAATTAGCAGTATAACTAGAGCTTCCTATTGCAATGCTGCTGCATACAATCCAGCTCAACTTTGCACTATGTTGTAAGTGAGCACTACATACCATGTGGTCTATTGTTAAAACATCTATGAAATGCATCACCACACAACCATGGACCATGTATATGCCACCATTTACCACTGCACAAGTCTATGTGGGTTGGCAAAGCATGCTGACTTCCCATAAGCACCCAATACCTATTATAGAGAAATTATGCCACACACAGTAACTGCATACAGTACACCTTGTTGCAATACCCAGTATTATGTTGATCGGCAGCTGTCATAGCTAATGGACATCCTTGCATTCATACAATGACATGTGTGTGTGTGGATGCCATGCCATACTGGACAGCACCATGGCTGAAATCAGAAACATTTATACCCAAGATGTGAGTCCTGTGAATTGCTGTTGCTTGTAGGCTACAGCCTTCCGTACTGCTAGATGTTGCTACCTGATGGCCATTCAAGTGCTGATAAATAAGTATCCATAGGGAGGTGCCTGACAAGGAGTATCAGGATTCCTCTGCTTAGGTAAGTAATGTGGACAGGCACCTGTGGACATATGTTGACAGGTCACTATCATTTGCTCATCATATCACCACAGTAGTTTGGAAGTCCTTGTATTTAGCCCAAACTAAGGTCCAAAGGCATCTCCTGTAGAGCTAAAGAAGTCTTACTTCCCCTATATTCATTCATCATAAGGGCCATCACTGAACACAGTGCTTGTTTTGACATGTACCTTTATAAGCATATTACTTAACTTAAGGGGCCTGAGAAATTATTAACTCAAAAGATAATTGGTCTCAAGACCCTTAGTGATCCAGGTAGATGGTCAGACTTCTTGCATTCAGTCTCTACTAATGCCTTCATGATTATCTTTGCCTTACACTTTGAGCCATGAAAGTTCTTCATTATATGACCTATTTCACCCCTACAGAACCATAACTCCTCAAGTATCCATACCAAGGATCTCAACTTATTTCAACAAACAGAACTTATGCTGCTAATTCCATTTACCATTTAGATGTGCAGCCAAATGAATACAGTAAATCAGATTTATAACCACATATTGATATAAATATATGTAACATGCTGCTACATTTCAAAGCAGTAATCCGGCCACATTCAAAAAGAATCTCAACAACTGGATAAGCAGTCACATATCCTCCTCTGGGTTAGCCTGTGTAGCTTTTCTAGAGGAAGGGAGGGAATGCTGTAAATTGCACAATACTCCAAGAGATGTATATACTTAGGGCCTTAATAGTCCTATATAACTGCTTTCCTAGTCATCATCATCATAATCAAATCTCTTTTTCCCAATTTCTACATGGGGTCAGGGTGTTGTTTCAACTGTCGCCATCTCTGTCACAGGTCTTTTCTCACACAATCCCTCCACCTTTGCTGGACATCATTGTTTCCTCTTGCCTTCTTCATGTCTGTCCCAAATCTTCTTCACTAGATTGTCTCCTGCTTTTCTGCATATTTGCCCAAACCACTGTAATCTGTTCTCTTTGACCTTTTCTGCAATTGGAGCTACTTTGGCTTCGACTCTTATGCCCTAATTTCTTCGTCTGTCCCACAGTGTGCACCCTACCACCCCTCTTAGACACTTCATCTCCATCACCTCTAGCTTCCTCAACTGCTCTGCCTTTACTGCCCAGGTTTCCATACCATACAGTAGCACTGGTCACACAGCTGTTTTGTACACTTTACTTTTCAGCTTCTTTGACATTATTCTATGATATATTACATTTGACACTCTGCAACAGTTGGTTGCAGCCCCACTGATTCTAACTTTGACCTTTTTTTCAGATTTCCCTTCTCCTCAATAACCCTTCCTAGATACTTAGGTTCACAGGTTCATAGGTAGGTACTAGGCTATTGGCCCTAGGGCCTATATAAGCCTAGCCAAAATGTACCCTGGCTTTCGCCACCCAAGAAAATTATTTTCCTGTGCCACTGTCGAGCAGAGCCACAGAAGTGATCCCCGGGGTGAATTTTCTATCTCCCATCCAATCATCAAGATTTTTCTTGAAG
Source organism: Protopterus annectens (assembly GCF_019279795.1). NCBI lineage: Eukaryota > Metazoa > Chordata > Ceratodontiformes > Protopteridae > Protopterus > Protopterus annectens. Next base: position 633,976,314 of record NC_056741.1, on the reverse strand, counting down.
AGTGCTAGTGAGGAGCTTTGTTTGATATAGATAGGTAGTTTGTTCCAGAGTATGGGAATTCTCTGGGACAGGAATCTATCCCTCCAGCATGTTCCGTTTATTGTGGTGACAAGGTTTAGGTCCCTAGAGCTTGTAGCTCATATGAATTGGGATTTCTTTAAGTGAAGCATGTCTGAAAGCTCTGGGTTTGACATAGCTTTGTGTGTTAGGCAGAGATTGCCTCTGAGTAGGCGATATGTGATGGAGTAAAGCTGCAGTTTTTTGAGACAGTCTGCGTAGGGCATCTGTTTGAGGCTGGTAATCCTGTTTGTGAGGTATTTCTGCAGCCTTTCCAGTTGTTGTAGATGTCTTGTGAGTTACATACCAAAAAGGGCATTGTACACTATAATGGGTCTAATGTGTGATGAATAGAGGGGAACAATGACCTCTTTTTTCCTGGATGAGAAACCTTTTATGATGAGGTGTGCCACGTAGAATGATTTCCTGACTACTGTGGCGATGTGATTATCAAAGGAGAGACTACTGTCCACCTGTGTCCCAAGGTCTCTTGTCACACTGTCGGTGTTAAGTAGACTACCGCCTATGTGGTAGTTCATGGGTACAGAGTTTTTACCAAAAGGGATGACAATGCACTTTTTGGCATTGAGCTTGAGGCCATGGCTTTGACACCAGGCATCTGCCTCAGCGAGGCCCTTTTGTAGGATGTCCACATCTTTTGGAGTTTTGATTATGGCTCCTAGTTTGCAGTCATCTGCGAACTTCATTAGCCAAAGACCTTCTGTGTTAGCCTGTACTTCAGAGAAGTAGATACCAAACAGGAGAGGACCCAGGACTAAACCCTGTGGTACTCCACTTGTCACTGGTCTGAAGTTGGATTTGGAGTCTGCTACTTTCACAGTGTGGGTTCTGTCAGTGAGCCAGTTGGCAACCCATCTTGTGACATAGGGATTAATACCTTGCTTTGTGAGTTTATCTATAATTCCAGAGTGGGGGATGGTGTTGAAAGCCTTGGCAAGATCTAGATAGGCTGTGTGAACCATCTTACCCTCATCTACAGCTTTGGTGACTGCTTCAAAGAAGTCTATCAGGTTTAGGAGACATGATCTGCCTTTTACAAACTTGAACTGGGTGGGGTCCTGAGTTTGGAGATTACCAATGTCATTGTTTGTAAGTTCCATGATGATACATTCCATAGCCTTGCAGACCAGGCTCATTAAGCTAATGGGGTGGTAGTTTCTGGGGTCTGTGGTGGCTCCCCCTTTGTGGAGTGGGATAATCGTCACTGTGCGCCATTCAGTGGGCACATAGCCTGAGGTGAGGCTATGATTGAACATGGTACTTAGGTGGAGTGCCAGTTCGTTCTGTAGTTCATGTAGAACACAGCCTGGGATGTTATCATGTCCCATGGATGCTGTGTTTTTTGGCTTTGGATAGTGTGTTTTTTTACCTGTGCAGCCGTGATTACAGGAACTTTGCATTCTTCTGGTATAGAGATGGACCCTTTAGGGGATGACAGGGGGGTAAAGTTAGCACTGAACCTATCTGCCAGGATGTTGGCAATATCAGTTGGTTCTGTATATTTAGTGCCATTGTGCTGTAACTCAGAGCAGATCTGATTGTTGCCATTGAGATTCTTGACATAGCTATAGAATGCTTTGTGGTTGTCTTTAGAGTCAGTGGCGATTTTGTTTTCATAACTAGCTTTGGAGAATTTTATGAGGGATCTCAGCTTCTTACTGAGGCTGCCCAGGGAGTTTCTCCAATCATGGGATTTTACTCTTTTTTTGCAACAGTTTCTTTCTTCTGTTGTAGAGTTTGTTTATGGCAGGGGACCACCAGATTGGCTTCCTTTTTTTGGAGGATAGCATCTTGGTTCTCCTTTTTTTGGAGGATAGCATCTTGGTTCTTTAGGGATTGCACGATCCATGCACTCGTGTAAGTGCTTATAAAATGCATTTGTGTAGGATTCAGCAGTCATACCTTTATTGTCCATCAGCATGAGTGTCGTGAAGTTTGCCACTTCTTTCTTAAGAAGCGTGAAGTTGGCTTTGGAGAAATTGTTTACTGTGGTTTCCCTAATGGGGGGGTGGGGGAGGGATGTGGATGTCTAGGGTGATTAGCTTGTAGTCAGATCTGACCAACAAGGAATTGACCTCTGGTGTGGAGCACCAGTTGCCCATGTTGGTAATAACCAGGTCTAGGATATTGCTGCCCCTGGTGGGGGTGTGGATAAGTTGATCCAAAGCATTGGAATGTATGAATTCCAGAAAACGTTGAGCACAAGAGTTGGTACATGAGTAGTTTTCCCAATTAATGGTGGGGTAGTTGAAATCGCCCATTATTAGGGTGTTAGGTTGTACCCTAATATTTTCAAGTGTATCAAGAAATGAGGAGTGGGAATCCTGGGGCATGGTGGGGGATCTACAAGCTACAATTTGGATTGCGGTCTTGCCCAGAGTTAGTTGCACTTGGATAATCTCGGATGCATTATGCTGAGCAACTAGCCTGGAGGTGTGGATATCCTTAATGAATATGGACACGCCTCTGCCTTTAGTGTTTCAGTCCAGGTTAGGTGGCCGAAAGGTGTGGTATGAATTATAGCCTGGTAATGCAGGGGTATTCTCTGGATCCTTGAACCAGGTCTCTGTCACTGCACAGATGCCGATGTTCTCCATTTTAAGGAGTGCCTCAAGTGAGTGCATTTTGAGGTTTAGACTTCTAGCATTGAGTAGCCATACTCTCAGATTCTTCTTGCTTGTACCTGTTACGGTGATGAATTTGTCATTTGAACCTTGCCTAAAAAAGGCACTATAGGGGTGGCTAGAGCCTTAGCCAGTATCCGGAATCTCAGGGGGTGACAGGTGCAGGCCATCGCTGGCAGAGCATCAAGGTTTGTCGATCATATCATCCTAGGCAGACAGATACTGGATCCCCTTAGAATGACACCAGAAGCTTAGCCAATTGTTGAAGTCAATCATTTTGTCCTTGTACTGTGCTATCATTCTGGGTGATGGCAGGATGCTACTCAGGGCTAGGGTCATACCTGTCTGGGCTACAAGATCAGACAGCTCCTCCATGTCCCTTTTCATGTAGTCCAGGGACATCTCAGATCATTCACACCAACATGGACAATGACATGGTCATATTTGTACTTGTTGTAGAGTGATCTGAGTGCATGCATTATGTGGCAGATCCTGGCACCCAACAGGCAGCTGACAGTAACTTTCTCCTTGTTTAGCCTGGTGAGTGGAACATCAGTGTGCCTAACTATAGAGTCACCTATGACTAGAGTATTGGGTACATTGTTATGCCTTATGGGCTGTGGTTGAGTGGCACACTGAGTTTGTGGGCTATGTGTCATTTGGGTTGTGTTGGGAGGGTGGAGGTTGCTTGTGTTTCTGCTTTGGATGTCCCTGTTGCTTGGGCAGGTTTTTACTGAGAGCCTCTGTGAATGCAGGTGTGTGTTTTGTGTTTCTATCTGTGTGTTTTGGTGGTGTAGGTTTTGAGGGACTATGTGCTGAGTGTGGTGTGGTGCAAGTGTTTATCTTCTCCTCTTGACTGTCTAGTCCAGTCTTAGGTGAAGAGAGCTTTGCTTCCAGTTTGGCTATATAAGTGCATCTCTCACAGGTTGTAGTGTTGGGTGGTAGGAGGAGAGGGTTGTCTGTGTATATGAGGCAATTGCTGCATTGCCCCAAGATGCCCAGATTCATCAGGTAGACAGGAGAAAACACCGGGAGCTGACCCTTAGACACGTGTGGATAGGTGCTTATTTGTTAAGTTATCAAAGAACAAGGCATCAGAGGCACTCTACCGGCTTTTGGAATGTAAGTCAGTAGAATGGTACAAAGAAACTATATCAGGTTTCAAGCCACAGACAGAAAGATAAAGAAAATAGTCAGACACCCTTTATAATAAACTTAAAGCTATTTTCTCTTCTATCTCAATTCTCAGCTTCTTCTGAACTTCTCCATTTGCACCCATTACAACTGTCTTATCTGTACTCAGTTTCATCCCATGTGCCTTCAGTTTTACATTCCATTTCCCCAACCTTTGCTGAAGTTCTTACTCAGAGTCTTCCTGTAATGCCGCATCATCTGCATACAATAAATTTGTTGATCTGTCCCCTCCGACCTGTTTGCTAATGTAGTCTATCACAAGTAATAACAGCAGCGGGCTCAGAGCTAAACCTTGTTGCACACCCGCTCTCACTGGCAACCCCTCTGTGAGACTCAACACTGTTCGTACTTGAGTCATTTTGTCCTTTTACATAACTTGCACTAATTTTACCAATACTTCTGGGACTTCAAACCACTGCAGGACTGCCCAAATCAGCTTTCTGGGAACATTGTCATATGCTTTCTCCAAGTCTAGGAATGCCCAGTTGGACTCTTTCCTCATTTCTAGCTTCATGTCTCACTGAAAACATTGGGTCAGTTGAAAAGCATCATGATCTGAATTTGAACTGCTCATCTCCCATCTTATATTCTACCACTCTACGTATTCATTTATCAGTCACCCTCGCCAGAACTTTCAAGCAATGTGTTAGGAGTTTGATACCTCTATACTGCCCATAGTTGTGGATGTCCCCTTTGTTCTTGAACACTGGCACTAGTATGCTTATTCTCCAGTCATCTGGGATACCCCTTTCTTTCCACACTGCTATGGGTACCTTCAGGAGCCATTTCTCCCCTATCTCACCCAACATCTTTATCATATTGGCTGTGACCTCATATGAGCCTGCTGCCTTCCCTGACTTCATTTTCCTTAGTGCTGTTCTTTCTTCTTCTATGGTGGGCTTCTTCTCTTCTCTCACTGTAGGCTGTGTCGGGGGTAGTACAGATTCTGTGGGGTTTTCTTCATTCAAAGGCTGTTGGAAGTACTCCTTCCACCTGCCTTTGATGATCTGTGGACTGGTTAGCAGGTTATTGCGTGCATCCTTTATAACGGGTGTCTGACTTTTCTTTATCTTTCTGTCTGCAGCTTGACACCTGATATAGTTTCTTTGTACCATTCTACTGACTTACATTCCAAAAGCTGGTAGAGTGCCTCTGATGCCTTATTCTTTGCTAATGTAACTCCTTTTGTATGTTCTTTGTTAGCCAATCAGTATTCCTTCCTAGCCTGGTCCATCTTTTCTATCTCCCACTTTTTTCTGCACACCTCCTTCCTTTTGATGACTTCCCAGACTTCTGCATTCTACCATCAACTTTCCTTATACACTTTATTTCCATACCTGGCTTGATCGTGTATCTGTTCTGTAGTCCTCACACATGCTGTTTGGTGGTGTTGCCATTCTTCTTTATCTCCACCTATTTCCTCTCCTTCTTGAGGTGCTAGAGTCTTAAGTAATTCCTTGAACTGTTGTGCTTTCTCTCCAGACAACTTTCAGGTCTTCAGCCTGGTCTCTGTTGAGCTTAGAGCCTTGTCTGACCACTGCTTGCAGCTGATTGTGGCAACCAGTGGTTTATACTGTGGGCCAACTGTTTCACTGGGGATGACTTTGCAATCACCGTTTCTACCCCAGTGCCTTTTCTTTACTAGGTGGAAGGCTACTTGAGTTGCGTATTGGCCACTCTTGTACGTGACCTTGTGACTGTCTCTCTTTTTGAAGCATGTGGTGGTTACTATAAAGCCACTTGCCAGACAGAAGTCTAGAATGGCCTCTACTTCTTTATTCCTGTTGCCCCATCCATGTGGATCAAGGTAGTCCTCATACCCTGTATTGTTTATCCCTACAAGTGCATTCAGGTCACCCATTATAAACACCAATTCATGATGTCGTGCAACTTCTGTCTGAATGCACTTTTTTCTCACTATCACAGCCCTGCTTGAGGGCATAGGCTGAGATTATGAATACTACCCTATCATTAGGCTCAAGTCTGATTACCATGAGTTTGTCATTAACTCTGATGACATCCCTCACTGTCTTCTGAATCTTTCCTAGTATTGAACTTTGAACCTATGAATCTATAAATGGATTACCCTGCAGCAAGGGGGATCTTGTGGCACTCCAGGACTTAATGCAATAGGAGAATAGGAACCCTGTGAAAATCTTGGTATTTATGTATGTCTAGACATGCACAGCTATATATGGCTAGAAATATACATATATTTCCTATGAGTTTGGACAACATTTTTGTTGTGTCTTACAAATGTAGCACAATAGTACACAAATGAGGTGGCCTGCAGGGAATGAAACCAGTAACTTGCTTATCAGCAGCGTAGCATTTTCAGTTGATGCATGTATGTTTATTGTTCTCTCTCTCACTTTCTTTATCTCTTATTTTGCACACGCACACACACACATCTATATCTATGGGGGAATTCAGTAAAGGCTACACAAATGTTTTTTTCTTGTGTGCGCATGGTGACATGATGCATACATGAAAGCGAACATTTTTAGATTCAGTAAGCTCATGCACGTGCAAACAGGGAAAATGCAAATTACCTGATAAGTAGGTGAATCCTATGCAAATAAGGCAGGTTCAGTGATCCAACAGTGCGCAAACATGCTTAATAGAAGAAAAAAAAGAGGCAAAAAAAATGCATTTTATAATGTATGTCAGAAATGTATTATAGGTCCTTGCATTGTGTAAGTACAGTGGGGCATTGGTGCTATTATCCAGTTCATACAGCTATGAACCATGTAGTTTCCAGGCTGTCAGCATGGATAGGTTTGCAAATTAGGTGAATGCCTTGAATAGCAAAAAGGAGTAAGCATGTAAGCATATCCACTTCATGTAGGCTCCCACACCATGTTAATATTTCCACTGGATGCGAATGCCATCTGGGTATCCAGTCACTTTTAGGCTTCTTTAATTCCAACTGCATGTGTTTGCCCTGTGGACCGCATAGCTGACCGTGTTTACACAGAAAGACCACCCAGGTCACAATGATGACGTCGGCAGCAAGTAATTAAAACTGGATATATTAAATTATTGATTTTGACTTTCGTCTAAGCTACACTGCAATTCATGCCGCATAGCTCAATGTGTTCACACTGCACACTACCCACATAACAGTGATGACGTAGGTAGCAATGAATGGAAAGCAGATATATTAAATGAATATTTATTATTGTGTATAAGCTAAGCTGTACCACCATGCACACTAAATTAGGGCCTAATTACATTCTAGGCAGGTGAAATGCATAATAATTAGCCAATCATACATGCTGGACCTATAGCAGAACTGTATAAAGTATGCATACACCTTTCAGTCTGATTTTCCCCAATACTATGGACCATTGGAGTACAGACTTGGGAATTTTAACTGAGATAATGCTGGGGACTGCTGTAGGCCTGCTACATCTGTGTGTTCTAGATGCTGAAGTCAGTGCTGCTGGTGCTGCTGACAATAGGCCTAGGCTGAGAAGGAGAAGAGTGTACAGGCCCAGGATAACCTTTGAGGAGCTACATGAGCTGGAGATTGTAGAGCACTACAGGGTGGACTGGGACAAATTACAAGAACTCACTGAGCTCTGCTGCCCTCAACTCAGAGCCAGACCAAACAGAGGGGAACCCATCCCAGTGGAAACAAAGGTATGTGCAGCCCTTAGGATACTAGCTACAGGTACTTTTCAAAGACCAACTGAGGACATGATGGGGGTGTCACAGGCATCTGCATCCAGGATACTCCACCAGTTCCTGGATGCTACGCTAACACATGCCAGTGAGCACATATATTTTCACTTCTCCTTGAGGTGAGGGCCAACAATATGCAACAGTTCTACCATGTAGCACACTACCCTGAAGTACTGGGTGCCATAGATTGCACTTGTGTACACATCAAGGTACCCTCTGGTGAGAAGGGTAGAATCTACGTTAACCACAAGGGTACTACTCCAGCAACTGCCAAGTCATGTGCAGTGCTCAGGGGTTTATCC
>NC_056741.1:633863429-633963429 GCF_019279795.1 Protopterus annectens | reverse complement strand
TATTAGAGTTTGGTAGACATATCTTCCCACCAGCATATATTAGTAATGTCACATATCAGTTTAATGTCCTTACAGTGAGTAATCCATGTGCCATTCCACCTACAGATGTGCAGCATTTCCAATACAACAGGGTCAGAAATTGCACTGGGGTCTATATCAAAATATTGAAAGTTTACTTACCCAAACACCTGAATGCCGACACATATTCCACGAACCGCAAATACACCAAATGCCCTAAACTGCGAAATTCAAAAACTCGAAATGTCATAGTTGTCCAATCCCACCGCCCGCTACATACTACCTAACTAAATTAACCACATACATACACTAAACAAAACCATACTTCTAACCCTAAACTAAACCCTTCTTCTAACCCTACACTAAATCTTTCATATACCACCAAGTATGCACTTAACTTAACCTGCAACCTAACCCTAAGGTCCATAACTATCGCACACTTACCTTAAAAAGCTGTACCCAAACAAACTAAATAATCCACACACATACACTTAATAAAACCCTACTTCTAACCCTACACTAAATCTAACATACATTACCATCTATGCACTTACCTTAACCTGCACCCTAACCCTAAGGTCCGTAACTATCGTGCACTTACCTTACGGAGCTATACCGCAGAAGGGCCAACAATGATGAATCGACGTTTTGGATTTCGCACTTCAGGACGATCGATGTTTTTGCAGTTCGATGAAGACATGTCGGTGTTTAGGTGTTCGGGTAAGTCAACGTTCGAGTTTTCAATATAGACCCTTGCACTGTATGCAAGGCAGAGATCACTTGTGAGTAGTCTATGTGATACAAGCTACAATGACAGTTATTTCATATGATCCTCATAGGACAGATACTGGGGACTTGATGTTCCCTTGTGTTGTGTGCAATTGTCACTGGTGCTTGGAAAGGTACATGACAAAATGGCCATTGCACACAAATATTGTCATGCTGAGGGAAGAGTACATGGAGGTTATAACTATGTCATTATAGGGTGACAGTGTCCTCAGTAATAACATTAGCATGATATGCTTCCCTTCTTACCACTGGGAAGACATGGTGCTCTATGGTAAAGTAGTGTAAACCTGTGAGGCCAGGTCTGTGTGCCCAGGTCTATCACCCCTGAGTATATACTTCAGGTGTTGCTACTGATGTGCTACTTACCAGGAACATTGATGTTACCGATGGAAATGATACTACACACACATTTGCATGTGGTATAAGGCCATGAGTATGTCAACAAGCATTTGTTCATGAAGACCCTCTTGTAGGAGATTGATATAACTGGGAGACTGGATAACCGCTCCCAGTTTGCTGTGTCATGAAGATCTTGTTTTTCTCCTGGTCAGGTACAGCCAAGTCTATACAGTTGTACAGGTGCTTGCATAAAGCATTAGTGTAGAGCTCACCAGAGGTACCTGTCCCATCTGAGGGAGGAAGTGCAGTCAAGCTGTTTATACCATCCCATAGGAGGTTATAATTTGGTTTGCTGAAGTTTAGTACTGTGTTTGCTGCAAGGGAGAGGGGTTCAGATGTGAATCTTACCTTTACAAAGATGAATTTGTGGTCAGATCTCATCAGGGAGGACCTCACAGTGGAGGTGCTACAGTGGCCACCTATATTGGTAAGCATCTGATGCAGTACATTGGCTCCCCTTGTGGGGATGTCACTCCACTTGTTCAGGGCATTGTAGTTAAGGATGTGGACTAACCTTTGGGCAGTGAGTTTGAGCACGAGTATCCAACACAGTTGCTGGTTAGTGAAAGTCACCTCACACCATGGTGGTGTGATGTATCTTGATAGACACAAGTAGATTCAAATAAGCACAACAGGTGTCCTGATTCATGAAGTTGCTCCTGTAGCTGGCAATGGCTTGATTAGGTGCCCTACAAGCAGTGAATATCACCTGCAGGGTCTCCAGGGAATCACACTGTTTAAGCAATCTGGATGTGTATCTATCTTTAATGAATATGGATACACCATCTGCATTACCTGGCACACTTTCAGTTTGAGGTCTGAACATAAGGAAGGACGTGTACCCTGGTATGGCTGTGATGCTGTCCACAGCCTTGAACCAGGTCTGTGTGACTGTACAAATGTCTGCATCTTCCAAGGTGGGGACACCTTCCAGTGAGTGGAGTTCAGTGTTGGCATTCCTAAGCATAACTGTACATTGTTTGAAGATGGTGTTTCCTCATTGGAAAGTTTTCCCTTGAGACACTGACTATAAGATGCACTATGGGGATGTCAGCAGCCTTGGCCTGTACACAAACTCCCAGGGGTGACAGATGAACACCATCTCTGGAAAGGCATGGAGGTCTGTTGAGCAAGTTATCCCAAGCTGACATGTACTGGATCCCCTTACAATGACATCACATGATATGCGAATTATTGACTTCAGTCATTTTCCATGTGTGTTGAGCCATCATCCTGGGTGAAGATGAAATGCAGCTGAAAGCTATGCGCATACCCACTGGAGAGACTGTCATGTGTCAGCATACAGTCCATTGAGGTATGTCTCAAGTTGTACACACCAACAGGAACTATGAAGTTGTCATAACATTACCTAATTTTGACAGACCTGTATGCATGTGTGGTATGGCATATCCTGGCACAGACAGCTAACTGTGACCTTTGAAATATATAGCATGGTGAGAGGAACATCAGTGTGTCTCTTGATGTAATCACCTATGAATAATAGGTTTGAGTTTGTGTTTTGTCTTAGGTGTTTGACAGGTGAGACAGTGGTTTATACGCTATTATGTGTACTGTGTTCTACAGAGGTATGATTATGTGTAGTGAGCTTGCAATTGGGTTTCTGAGGTATCTGCTGTTTGTGTATGTGTCTGGTAAGGAGCTCCACACATGCAGATGTGTGGGATGTGGGTGCAGGTGGAGTACGTGGTGAGGTGTGCATGTTGGTAAACTGCTCATTGTCATGTGTACTGACTGGTGTGTGAGACAGCATGGAATCAAGGTTTGTAATATAGTCACATCTCTCACACATTGTGTTTGTGTGGCATAGGAGTATAGGGGTGGGAACACTTTCCGCATCTTGACAGCTGTCATTGATAATGTTATTAGCAATAGAGTATTGTTTGTGTGTATGTCACAACAGGCCATCATTAAGCAGTGGCCTGAAAGATGCTGAAATGTAACATGTTATCACCTTTATGTAGTTTTCCTAAGGTAACACAGCACCTGACAGTGTGTCATAACATGGTTGAGTGAGTATAATGCTTTGCCAAGCATGTGGCCCTTGGATTAACCATAATCCTGTTATTAGGCATGGTCGCAATCACATACATACAAATGTGACACTGTACAACTCCAGCAAAGTTAGAGCCATGCTGCTACACCTTTGGGGTTGACAGCCTCAAACACACTGTCTGTAGGCACTCCTTACAGTGAAGATATGGATGTCTGTGAATGCACAGAGAACTCATTCAACTTTGCAGTCATTACTTTGGCCTTGCTAGTCTACACTGCCTGTCAAGCAAGTAGACAGCAAACTGAATGTTGTGTGACATGATGTGGGAACACAGGCATGTGTCCCAGTTACATAAATGTACAGTATGACTTACCTAGGACATGTGTGAGGTGCACACACTTTGGCCAAAGGTGGCCACTCCTCTGCAGTAGGCTTCAGATCCATGTCACGCAGATGTGCACCATGAAGCTGTTGAAGGTCAGGCTGCATGAATTGCTGTGAAATTGTCAGCTAACAGGGATCACTGCTGCTGTAGTGCTTGTTTGAGCAAACTTGGATGTCTGTGTCACGGGACATTGCATATTATATTGTGATGCTGCAGCTGTGCTCTGACTCACCATCTGGCCAGTACCCTAGTGAAATCCTAACAACCCTGGAGTACAAGGCATAATATATGCCAAACTAAAATGATTGCTCTGGTTACTAATCAAGGCATCTACCTGGAAAAGGGTATGTCAAGCCTACAGAGCCTTGCATGACATGGCACAACTATGTGGATGAACAAACAGGCTGTGGCCTGCTCCTCATGTTGAGCTGGGTACTAATGTTTTGCTTCTGGAGAGAGACAAAGTATAGGAGCATGGTATCCCAGGAGAGAGTGGTTGTGGTGAGACCAGCAGTAGTAGTAGCCAGGCACCAGCAATTTAGGAGACTCCCCTGTTGTCATCATTCTTCACAAGGTAATTGTGCCATTTCAGTACACACTGCTTGAGTAGTGTCCAACTGAAAAATAGCTGTGTAAACACTCTCTCCTTACCTTCACTGGGTGTATGTATGACTTTCTCCTCCATTGTTTGCCTGTGCTTTGTACAGTCACAGACATCTTGTCTTCTTGGCTGACTATCTTCTTGGAAACCATGATGGAATTAACTGCAAAATGAAGATGCACAAAGGACAACTAGCATGCAGTGACAAGCACTGTCCCCAGGTGTCTCAGTAGTCTTATATTTAAAGCCATGAAAAGACTTATCATGGAAATGATCAGTAACAGTGTAGTACACCTGCAGACACCGGTCCAAACCCAGTTTGTTTTGTTCAAGGTCTGATCATGCCTACCCAAACCAGTGGACCTCTCTGGGTGTTAAACTATGTAATGGATGAGGGGAAATGACTCACACCACTTACCATGGCCTGAAAAGGCATTTGACAAGATTAGGCCATCAGGCATTGTTGAAACAATGTAGAATTATTTATAAACTACAAGTATATCAGCCAGTGGATAGCCAAGTGTCAGACAGTCATTATCCGGGAAGATAGCACCAGATAGTCCAGTGCTACAATAAGGCCAGTCATCAGTGGACTTCCCTCACAAATCATTCCTGGGACTACCCCTCCTAGCCAGTTCCTTCTCTGCAGTCACGGCCAATGTCAGTGACCTCAGACTGACTACATTGGCAGATGATTGCAAATTAGGAGCTGTCACTGAATCTCACACAGAACCAACAGTTATCCAGGATGGGCTGAAACACACATTCAGTTGTCAGAGCCATTGACAAATAGTAAATGCCAAGGAATGCACAATACTATACTTTTGGAAGTTATCCACCCCTGGAAAATACTGTATTGTCCACACACCTCCAACAGTTGACCCATTAGTCAGGGCCTTATGGACATTCAGTGTGATCTTGCCTTTGACTTTTACTGGTCAGTAAGATCTGGAGATTCATTCAATGTTGCAAAGCCTGTAGAGAAAGGTATGGCATGTGAATCCCAGAATGTCATTGTTACACTGTATTTGGCACTCATCACACCTATTATTGAGTGTAATGCTACCTTTGGTATGTAACTACACAGGCATATCTGACAACTGTAACAGCCACAGAGGTTCAGCAGTAAACCAAAACACTGTGTACATAACATATCCTATACACACCATGTTAATGCTGTAACTGTGTATTCTGTCTCCTACATGCTTTGGAGGGGAAGTGTATGACTGCCATACAGAGAGGTGTCAGATCCCACTGTCTACCTCATGCATATCCAAGAAAGGACTAGCATGAGAATTACCTGTTCTACACAGCTACACCTTGACTGTGGTATAAATACAACATGCTGGAAAGACGGGTATGTAACACAGACAATACACCCTATATGTGACAGGCTCCTCATCCATGTGAAGCACACTTCCACTGTTATGCACATCATGTGCAAGTTACACAATGGGATGTGGAACAAGACAATCATAACTGGTATAGGACAAGTGTTTGTAATGGGCACAGGGAAATTGTAGATAGTTCACTTCCTACGCAACAGCTTGTAGTTGTATCAGCTCCTGAAACCCTACTTATACTTATCAAGGGTAGAAGACCTTGTCAGACATTAGCGATGCATGACTAGGCTGAAATAAGCCATTGTTCTTGTTTGTGTGAAGATATGTGAAGGCTGCCAGCCTAGCCAGATAGGATTTTGTAGAGAATTCTGTCATTTGTAAATATTAATGTAAACCACATGTTAAACTCTGTGTTTCTGTTAGCCTGGGAAACAGAGAATAATTATGTAATCTGAAATGAGTCAGTGGTACTGTATTGTCAATTTAAGGACAGAGTGAGAGAGAGAGAGAGAGAGAGAGAGAGAGAGAATCAGAGCATTTTGCATTTGTTTTCAGAACTGACAACATCACCAGCACTGCCTTGCTCTATATGTAAGTTTATTTTATAACTGTGTTTGCTCTTAGATATAGATAGGAAATAGGAAGTCTAGTCTAGATGGTTTCTGTATTGATCTCAGAACTTTTCTACTGTATTATTTTAAGCATTTCTCTGTGATCTCTGAACTCTTGACTAGCACTGCATAGTAAGAATTATTGTCATGTGTTCTTATTATTTATTATTAAATATTTTTAAACCTTTCAACTGTGGCCATTTTATGTAGAGATCATTTAAGCTCTAGAGTACATTGCATGTATATAGTGATACAGTCCAAGCCACTCCAAATAAGCCTTGCTGTTCATCACACTTAACAATTTGGATAATAATATTGCACAGTAATAATTGGACACCCTTTGATAAGGGCCTTATTAGTAGCTGATATTAGTGGCTGGTGGCAAGTGATATTACCGTATAGTCTGGGCAGAATGGGCAGAGCTGGAGAACCTGTGCCAGCCTTCATCAGGAGTGTCTGTGTGTTTGTATATAACTAATATCTCAAAGTCTGTGTATGTGTCAGCTACTTGGGCAGGGACATGAAGCACTGATTGGATAGAGAGGGTGCTGGAGGTTTTAGCTTGACCACTAGGCTGAGATCTGGACCCTATAGCTGTGCCAGTGAGGAGTCTTATTGGGGATCTGGAGAGAAAGGGAGAAAAAAGCCCCAGACTGACTGTGATCTCTGTGTGCTCTTAAGGGAAATTGTACTTTACTCTGTGTGTGTGTGTATGTGTGTGTGTGTGTGTGTGTGTGTGTGTGTGTGTGTGTGTGTGTGTGTGTGTGTGTGTGTGTGTGTGTGTTATCCTTCACAATGTGGATGCCCCTCACTGATGTTAGTGGTGAGGATTGAGGCTCCTTGATTGCTGAGCTAGTGCATGGGCGTCACACTATGCACCTATACTGCTTTACCTTTCTGAAGAAATTTTTCTTCTGTACTGACCCTGTGATCTGATGTTTATGGGTTTATTGTAGCTGTGTACCCATAGGTGTGTCCTACACAATCCTGAAACTGAAACATAATCAGTTGCATGAGATACCTTTCATTTTGTAAGTATACAGCCATTGCAACATCATCCAACTTAATGTACACAAAAATGTGATTTACTCATTACAAATGGCAGCAAACAATATCTGTCAGTGACCAGTAAGTGGCATGTCAAAGGCAACAATGGATGAAACAAATACATAGTAATTTAGATAGTCACCCTGTGCATTAGACACATAGTTTCATTTCCCTGCATTGATGACAAGGATGAGAGGGATGTGGCACGGGTATCATCACTTGCACAGGGTGTTGTGTGAGGGTGCAGGAGGCCTAGAGTGACCCAATAGGTTGGCAAGTGTATGTGTGAGTCAGGAAGGGAAGCAGGCAAGATGGACCATGAATATGTGCCATGTGTGTCTATAGGTGACCTGACTGTAACATTGGTGTGAGTGTCTGTGTGGACACAGTCAAGCTCAGTGCTAGACCTTTGTGTCTGTATGTTGGACAGCTTTGAACCATGCATGGTAGAGCTGACAGTTCACTGTCTCTGCCCCCAAACACAGGAACTGACTGCCAGGAGTTGCACTGGCACCTCCATGCCCAAGGTCAGGAGTGGGGCTACTACCTGAGGGTGACATCTGTCCGCTGGGACCATGCCCTCCACGGGGACACCCAGGACTATGAGCCCATGGCCTGCCATGTCTAGGTGTGGACAGCACACTCCCCTTTGGAGCTTGGGATGTACTGCCACTACGGGAGTGTGATTGTGCATGGCCACATGGACTCTCAGCAGATGTAGTTGCTGACCTACATCCATGAGTCTAATGCTCCACTCCAACCAGACGTTCCATCACAATGTGCATTCCAAGGAAGGTATTCTGTGATCTGTCTCAAACCAACATCTTTCCACTGTGTCAGTCAACCAATCCATGGTATCAGCAACGCAGTGGAGGCAGTCACGGATGTCAGACTGCACTGCGTCCATAACCCTGAGCATTCATCTGTGCCTCCATGACAGCCGCAATCATATGCCGAGTGACACGTGATGAGACATCTGCAACAGGTGGTGGAAGGACAGCAGCACACCTCCTATGAGCACCCCTATCAATCTGCCTGTGTAGAACCGCACCATCTATTTGGCTATGGCCAGTATCGACACTCACTGCAGTCATAGTAGCCACACTTTCCTGCTCAATGTCCTCACCCTCTGACTGTCCAATATCTGTGGCCTCAGGGGACTGGGTATATGTAGGCATACTGACTGTGTCTGGTGATAATGAAGGCAGAAGGGGGATGTAAACCTCTGTGACAGATTTAGCCTTGGAATCCCCACCTGTGCCTCACTTTGGCCACCATCATCATCAGAGTCTGAAGTAACTCTGACATCAGGTTGTGAAGGGGACAGAAATCACCCCCCCCGGGTCACCTGTGATAAAAGGGAACAGCAGTACATTAATACCTGCACTACTATGCCCTGCAGTACTACCTTGCAATATATGTTAAGCAGTATGCAATGTTGTTAGTATTACAGACTTGTTTAACTCCCAACCTCCTGTACTATGACACGAGGACATGATTTTCTAACAAACATCTGTAGTTTCTTGTAAATAAAAAGCTCTTTAATCAAGAATCTTATGAGCAACAATGATGTACATTGTTGACATTTGGCAAAACTGCACAGTTGACACATATGGAAATATGTAATGTCCTGAAAATACAGTAAAATCTGTCAGTGTGGTCACATCTAACAAGGTGGCATAGGTATGACTGTAAACTGTGTTCAGCTGGAAAATATCTGTGTAGTTGGCAATCATGCAGACAGTACATCAATCCAGCCATCAGGTCTGGGATGACACTTTAGTGACTACATTACACTAAATCTACATCTTTAACAAATTGTGTTGTGCTTACTAGGAAAAGGAGCATGGCCACATCCAGTTCCTAAAGGTCCTGTGAAACTTTGAGGGAGAGGTAATGTAAACAGCACCACATGTTGCACTATAATAGGCTAATACATCCAAATGTCTCACATTTACAGTAGCTACTATGTTAATTGGTATGTTGGTCACAATCTGAACTGCCGTTCCCCCCCCCCCACATAAAAATACCTGACAACCACATAAAACTATGTACAACCTAACACACTGAATGCTACAGTATTCCAATGTTGATCCAACTAAGCATACCTGGATGCTTTCTTGCATGGAAATGGTGGCACCCACATCCACAACATGCCATGTGATGGATGCCTGGGAGCTAACCTGTGTTCTTAGGTTTGCCAGGAATTCCTCAGTGGCTGACAATGGTTGTTCTGCCACAGGCCCTCCACCAGTGACACCATGATCCTTGGTCACATCTGCTGCTCTTCTGCATGTGGCATTGATCATACTGGTGGCACGGTGTCACACCTGCTCATATGTCCTGCTCTGGTGACCAACAGCACTCACATTGTGAACCAGGTCAGCCCACAATGCTGCCCGCTCTTCCCTGTTTGGCCTCCCCCCAAGACAGCAGGAGCTGATGATGATGTCAGAAGGCCTCCAGCATGATGTCATTTTTAGGATCTGCAAAAGGGCCCCAGCATTGAGGATACATATTTCCTGAAAGACAACAAAACGGGAACACATGTCAAGATCACATATGTGTGAGTACAGTACGTAGAGATACACCAATAATGGATGCCTACCAGTATTCACTGCTTGATTACACATTTCATGTTCAACACTGCAAACATAGTAAGGGTGTGGATGCAACTAGGATAGTACCAATAGGCAGCTATTCCTGTTTCTGCCATAACAGATACTGATGTATTATCACACACCCAACACAGGAGTTCATTACAGTGTGGTCCCTAGGTGTAAACCTCACTTATAATATATAAAAACAAAACTTCCAAACAAATAGTAGTGCAGTATTACAACCACTATCAAGGGAAGTTTCCAGGAGACCAGTGTACCTAATTAACAAAAAGCATTCTACCCTTATTGTACTCTAGTTCCTCTGTATGTGTAATACATCTGGAGATCAATGACATGTCATAATTACAGTTCTAAGAAAGGCTTAATGATCTAATCCCCATTCCCCCCTAAGTATATTGAAACATGTGCATCATGTTGGAAACAAAATGGTTACATACCTGATGGTGTATAATACGCCTGTGTTGAAAGGTACAGATATATAAATGTGCCAATGAGTTCACCTTGCAAAGTAACTCTCATACACAATGGTTCCCCTAGTTAGCTGTTGGCCTTTTTAACATGGTTCCATTAACAAGTGATTGCCTCTGAATCAATCTGTGCTTCTGAAATGATAATTGCAGTCAACACAGCTGATTGACAGCATAATCAGCCAATCTTCTGCAACCACTGAACAAGATATAAGGCCTCAATGTAGATTGCAACCCCCTTCTCATATGTTGGGTTGGAAATTACTGGGCTACAGATACTACATTTGGCAGAAAGAATGCCTGCAGAAGCTACGTTTTACATACAAATGTTTGTGCTACAGGCTGAAGCTGAAAGTGATGCTGCAGGCAATAGTCATAGGCAGAGAGGTTGAACAGTTTGCAGTATAACAAGTTGTAAGGGTAAGTGTAGGACCTGTGGCAGCCTTGTTGTATAGGCAGAGCTAGATTGAGGGTACCCATCCCACTGGGAATTAAGGTAAGTATGTCAGCCAATGGTATCAGTAACACAATACAAGGCAAAATGCTTGGTGTGTCCTAGAAAAAGGTAGGGGGTACATTAACCATGATGTCATGCAGTTGGACAACTGCTAAGTCACGTGTTATGTCATGGTAGTCCCCTAAGTGTGTGCCGCCCTTGCATCTAGCTCAACCTCCATATATGTTCGTTACTTCTTCAGCGGTGGTTGTCTGAGATATCACCAGCAAATCATTGTGGGCTGCAGTCTGATATTACTGGTCCACAATTTCAGTACACACTACAACATCCTGTGGGAATTCAGGCAAATGCATGACCTGACATTCTCTGCACTTTCTAGTATTGTATTAGGACTACTTAAGAGTGGTCCTATCTGTAGGCCTTTGACATCTATTACTTAGATGCAGACATTCCATTTGTACTGCTTTGGGCAGATAAATAGGTGATGAGACAGATATACATGTCACAGTTTATAATGTTGATGTCCACATACATGTATTTTTATTGCTAAACACAGCTGTAATTGAACCCGGGACCATGTGTACCAAAAAGCAATGTTCTCAATGCATTTTACAGACTGAGCTATAGAGTCACTGTTATAGTAGATGTATTTTTACATGTTGTTGTTCTCATTCCACAGTTATCCGCTGTTAAATACTGCACTTACATCTATTGTTATGTGTATGGCTTTAGAATGCTGTATTTGTATATCAGAGTCCCAGTTAAAATCCTATTTTCCATTAATGTTTTAGCAAGTGTATTTTTACATGTTGCACATATAATTGCATGGTTACCTGCTATTAGATATCTCACTTACATCTAAGCTTATGTGTGTGGCTTTATAGTGATGTATTTCTTTACTAGACTGCCAGTTACAGTACTAATTTTTGATTAATCTCTTAGCTGATTTGTATGGTGCAGCTCAATGCACAGCATCTCTTCAGCATGCTTAATGATGGGAACCTGAGCATTACTATGTTTTGATTAAAACAGGTGTGTTAATCAGCAAAAGGCCGTGGTGGTAGTGCTGCGGTAGCGTTGTCGCCTCACAGTAAGATGCTGACCGGTTTGACTCTCAGCTAGGGCGTCTTCTGCATGGAGACATGCGTGAATGGGCATACCTTCGTTGAAGGTTGTGCGTCAGGGCTGGCAACTCGGCACGTAAAAATCAACTGCCAATCATTAGCGGACCGGAGTTCCGCTGTGGCGACCCCTGCAGGTACAATGGTCATGGGTTCAAATAAGGTGCAGGTGTACTTTTTGAATGTGATTAATATTGTTTCAATAGCATATGTCAATGTAGTGCTATTTAGCATAGCTAACCAATGTGGCACAGTGCGCCTCATTGTGAAAAAATCTTTAAAGAAAAGAAAATGGGGAGATAGGAAAGTGGTGAAATGGTGCGCAAGAAGGAGAAAACATAGTGAAAGACAGGGATGTGCAGGATGGGTGTAGGACAGAACCATAGCTATCCATTTCTTGAACAGCAACAACTGTGCACTTTCACAGAATTATTAGCTGAATTTGGACTGTCACCCCCAGAGAGGGGTGATTGCAACATAAGTGTGTTGTCAAGCCAGTTGGGCCAAATGAAGTGTGTCCAGTGGACATGTGTAAAATGGAGAGCTATGTATGGGACTAAATTCTTTTTTGGGACAGGTGCCCATTTTTTTTAAGGTGAGAGTGGAATGTTGGGGAAGGGACATTGGTACATGTGGGTGAGGTAAGTTGGGAAGGTGAGGAAGATTTTGCACAGATAATAAAACAGACAAGGTTGGTGTGTGACACAAGAGGGGGGTGAACACCTTGGATGGAGAGGGTGTTGTGAAATCCCAATCCCATGAGCATTACACAATGGAGCAGTGTAACTCAAGTCATAACTCATGGGACTGTCAACACTGCTCCTTCACTGCCCCTATGGTGGCAGTAGTAGATACTGACATCCAAGGCAGGGTCACCACACCAGGATGGACAGCATGCTCTCCATCTGGCGTAGGCGTGCACCAACAGTTCAGCTCAGCAACCTATGCACCATACCTAGCAGTTCTTCACAGGTGACAAAATCACTCCCTTCACATCCATTCCTAGAGGGGGGCCTAGCGCCAGCCTGTGGAGCAGAACTACCTAACACCACAGGTAGTGCAGGGGCAGCCGAGGGGGCACCATCAAGCTGCAGCCCAAATGTGCTCAGCCCAGGTGCCACAGTTGGGGCAGCCAAGGTAGGTGGATCACCAGGAACTGGCCTACCTTGTTGCACTGCAATAAATTAAATAAAAAGATAAGGTGACAAAAGAAATAACCAAACAAATGCTAGTATTAACATAATGGAAGATAATATAGATTAATCAAAAGACATATAAAGGAATATTATGAGGAATACAACAATAAATAACATTAAGGAAAAATGTTAACAGCAAACCAGTATGAATTAATACATAAGGCCAACATAACAGTTAGTTACAAAAATATATTAATATCAAATCATAATAATAAACATTAATAAATTAAAGAAGACAAGGGGTAAGGAGAGAGAAAAAACTATACCGTTAGTAACTTCGCAGGTAATATTACTACACAGACTACCAATACATACTTCTACAAATGTGCTATTTTAGTTGTGAGTACAGTGACTGCAATTCTTGTATAGATGATAGAGGATGATACATGGCAAAACTTATTTATTAAAACTCCAATGCACTTGTAAAGGCACTAAAGACAAGAGATGAGCGCTTTCGGCTTTTCTCCTTCTTTACAAATTTAATCCTCAGTTAAATACTAAAATCATCCAATAAAATTAAAAATGCATCATCACTGACATCATTTCCTATGGAAGTTACATCATCACTGGCATAATTTCCTGTGCAGATTTCACTTCTGTTAGTCACATAGGCAAAAAACTTGAACTTGAAGAAACTAAATGGATTGCTGATTTGAGGGCAGATAAAGCACCAGGACTTAATAAAGTGTTACCTATGAAAGCTATTCTGAGAAGGCGTCGGCTTAGATGATGATACTGATTGGACATGCCTCTCTTTTTTGCCTATGTGATTAATAGAAGAGAAATCTGCACAGGAAATTATGTCAGTGATGATGTAACTTCCAAAGGAAATGATGTCAGTAATGATGCATTTTGAATTTTATTGGATGATTTTAGTATTTAACTGAGCATTAGATTTGTAAATGGAGATCTGAAGAAGGAGAAAAGCCAAAAGTGCTCATCTCTTATTTTTAGTGCCTTTACAAGTGCATTGGAGTTTTAATAAATAAGTTTTGCTGTGGTATCATCTTCTGTTTTCTTACACTTGGATTCGTTTTTCAGGAATGATTTTGCGGGCTTACCTGGATTTGTTCACTTGTATAGATGACGCTGCATGTACATACCTCTAAACCTGTTAGCATGGGACAGCATGAGCCAAGCACTAACAAATGCTGGTACACAGGCACAATTACAGGGAACTGTTTTACATAGTGTGCTACTACAAAGGTGTTCTGTAAATGGATTTGCCAATAAGTTGCATTCCAAGTAATGTAATGTATCTGCTAATCAAGGGCCAGTCATATGGGACACTAGTCATTACATTCTTCAAAAGCATGACAGTTGAGAGGTATGTTCATGTACACTAAGTACACTGGACAGCTGGTTATTTGTCAGCTGGCTGCCATGGGATTAGAACCCACAAGCAGTGACTTCAGGAATTATGTGCACTTTATTTCAATATAATGAATTCTCAAAACACTATCTCCTTTAATCTTACATTTACACACATGCATAGCTGTTTGTAGTATCACATTGGAAACCAAATGCAGTGAACACATGAATAATGAGCACTTTAGTTGAATGCAGTACTTATCAAAGTACCATCTCCTTTTACACTCTAATAGTTAATGTCACATGAAATCTGGCAGTTATACAACACATGTATGGCTGTGGAGGTCGTCTGTTGACCTAATCATATACCCTGTTCATTCACTGAGTGCTATGTACAGCATATTTCAGGGAAATTATCTGAACCGGGACTTGACACTTACTCTGGTACTGCAATACATTCATATGTGAAATGTGATGATGATGCATTATTTCTTAGTTAATATGTAACAGTTGACAGCTGTCTAAATGGAACATACATGCAGTGAATACAGGAATAATGAAAACGTATTTGAAAAGATCATTTATCAAAGCAAAATCCTGTTTAAAACTTTATTTGATAATGTTCCTTTAAATCTGACATTTAGACACATGGATAGCAGCCCAGAACGTCAGTTGCCTTACCCATTTACCATGTTCATTGCCTGGGTGGAATATACAGCATTATTTCAGACAGAATGAGCAGAACACAGGCTTGAACCTTACTGTGGTTATTGTACTACATGCATTTCAGACATTTATGGCTGCATTCTTTAGTCATTTACATTTAACAGTTGACTTGTGTCAAATTAGAACACACATGCAGTGAATACAGGAATAATGAACACTTATTTGAAAAGATTACTTATCAATGCACAATCCTGATTTAAACTGTATTGATAATGTTCCATAAAATCTGCCATTTAGACACATGGATAGCAGTCTAGGACTTCAGTAACCTTACCCATATACCATGTTTATTGCCTGTGTGGAATATACAGCATTGGTTCAGACTAAATGAGCAGAACACAGGCTTGAAGCTTACTCTGGGTAATGCACTACATTTATTTCAGACAGTTTTTGCTGCATTCTTTATTCATTTACATTTAACAGTTGACTGGTGTCAGATTAGAATACACATGCAGTGAATACAGGAAAAGTGAACATGTTTTATTTGAAAACATTACATATCAAAGCACCATTCACCCTTTAGAATATATTAATTATGTTGATTCAAGTCTGGAATGTTGACCATGGATAGCTGTGTAAGATGTCTAATAAATAACCCATATATCCTGTCCATTAATTGAGTTCAACCTACAGCACATTTCAGACAATGAGCAGACCAGAACAGTGACTCTTAATAATGGTAGACCACAACACTAACTGATGTTTGGAAGCTATACTATACAGTACTATGGAAATCCCAATCCCATGAGCATTACACACTGAGCATGTTTACCTGATTTAACTTGCTTTACCATTTTAGGTAGGCATGTTACACTTTACATGTCCCAGTTATGTCATACCTGACTGTTAAGACTGCAAACTCTGTAACTAATTTATTATAAGATTAAATTATACATTAAATTATTAGTTTGATGTTTCCCTACTTACCACACTCTTACCTCATCCTGGTCAAGCATTCTGTATGGGACTGGACATTGCCAGCTCTCTTGTCTGCCACTGTTGAAAGAGAAGCAAATCATTATGCATACCATTTTTGCACAGATTCAGCTTGTATATTTCTAAAGTACTGGCAAACATACTTATATATATGTGGGGTCTGCCCAGCCCAAGCTTCTTGGACCCAGGTGTCCAAGGTTCTCTTCTTCCTCAGCTTCAGGTCATTGTAGTGGTGATGACACTGCTCACCAGTGCGGGGGATACCAGTAGCACTGGTAAGATCCCTAGCCAACCGATCCCAGGTCTCGGACTTATGCTCTGAGCCCTGGTAATCACCCTGTAGCAGCCAGGGTTTATAGTTCTTCAAAAAACACAACCACATTCAGGAGCCAGGCAACTGCAAAACGTATTTAAAATCTTCTGGTACCTCGGCTACACAAGCCTTCACAGGAATGAATTCATGACATTCAGCAGTATATTTTATAAGAACATCAATTAAATAATTAATCAATTAAGAAAATTCAAAATAGTTTTTAAAGCACCATGATAGCTTTGATAGTCAAATGGTTAGAACTACAAAGTAAGATTCATTTCCAAATTCAAGAATTTAGAAAGCAGATTTATATTGAATTTTGGCACACTTGCCCCTAGAGGCTTGAATTTGGAAATGAATCTTACTTTGTAGTTCTAGCCATTTGACTATGGAAGCTATCATGGTTCTTTAAAAACTATTTTGAATTTTCTTAATTGATTAATTATTTAATTGATGTTCTTATAAAATATACTGCTGAATGTCATGAATTCATTCCTGTGAAGGCTTGTATAGCCGAGGTACCAGAAGACATTAAATACGTTTTGCAGTTGCCTGACTCCTGAATGTGGTTGTGTTTTTTGTATTACTTATAGGTTTTGGATATTTATAGTTCTTCACCAGGAGTCCAACAAACCCTTTGGACTCCTGCACAGCCCACCTCTGCTCCTGTAAGCTTGCTCCCTCTCCAACACCACCAGGTATATCAAAAGCCAAGTGAAGACTCCAGTGAGTGGTATGAAATTCTCACTTACTGGCCTTTATATAGGCTGCTTTCCCATCCTTACACATCTTACTGTAACTTTCAAAAAAGCGCCACGTCCCTTAGCTTCTCACAAACTCGCACAAACCATTTCAGCAAAGCTGAGCATTGTGCAAAATCGTACAAGCCATGTTTAAGCATAGCTTAGCAATGCTCAAATGATGTAGACTGTTGATCATATTTAAGTGGTGCTTAGCATTGCACAACCTTTCTAAATGTGGCAATTTTTTAATTTTAAATTAAACTGATGTTTTAGTCACCTGAGACATTTTCACAGCAATAAATGTAAAACATATGACTGGTCAGAACTCGAACCCAGGACCTACTACACTGTAGGTCATGACTCAACCTATCTAGCCACTTGGATAATACAGGAAGGCAGTATATCTTCACATATATTATTAAGATGCTTGTTAGCATTGTGGAGCAAAGCTGCACCAGTTTGGACATTGCTAAGCAAAACACAACAATTAAATACATCCAGTTTCTATTTTTAGATGTTTGACTGTGTTGCTAAGCACCATGCTGCTCCACACAAGCAGAGTGAGACCAAAAAAGAAAAAAAACTACAATTTATTACATCAGCTTTCTATTTCTAGATATATGCCAGATGTCAGGTGTATATGTATAAGCGCAACTTGGCATCGCTAAGCACTGTGCCACACAGCGCAAACAGGGAGAGACAAAAAAAAACTGCAATTGATTACATCTTGTTTCTATTTTTAGATATATACCAGATGTCAGGTGTATATGTATAAGCGCAACTTGGCATCGCTAAGCACTGTGCCACACAGCGCAAACAGGGAGAGACAAAAAAAAACTGCAATTGATTACATCTTGTTTCTATTTTTAGATATATACCAGATGTCAGGTATATATGTATAAGCGCAGCTCAGCATCACTAAGCACTGTGCCACACTAAGCAAATAACACATAAAAATAAACAAATGAATAAATAAAATACTGTCCTGTGCTTACTACCTGTCCAGACATTTTCTGGACAGTCCACAAGTATGGGACATCCTCTACACTGCTGCATGCATGGATTCAGTATCTGTGTTGCTGTGATCTCCCTCAGCAGCAAGCCATGATTAATATGTATGGCGCACTGCCAGTGAGGAACCATGGCCATGTACACAGATATATTACATGTAAGCTCTACATAGAGTCTACATGGATTTTATAAAATCCTGGGGAATATCTATATCTCTATCTTTATCTATATCTATTTCTATATCTTTTTATATGTATATCTATATATAGTTGTAATTCGAAAGGCAGAATACACATATGGTAGAAAGGCTTTAGAGGTGTAAAAAAAGACAGAATGCACAGATGATTGAATGCGCATTTGAGTGAATCACATATAGTTGAATTTAGTTTTATATAGTGTAGGTAAGCAGGAGTGTGCAGGAAAATTAATGTTTGAATGAAAAAGTGGTGGTTGTGAAGATGTGCAAGACTATGTTATAGCAGCTGTGAATATGCAAGTGTCATGGTTTAGGGTTAGAGTAAGGACTAGGTCAGGGGGTAGATTCAGTGTTGTGCATGTATTGTGTTTGGATTGTTCTGTGTCCTTTTGGCTTGTATAGTGGTACTGCTAGGGAAAGGGTTTTTAGTAATGTAATGTGTAGGATTAGGATTAGGGGTGGGGTTAAGGTTACAGTTTGGGTTAGGCCACATGAGTAAGATGCTATAGGGGAGCAAAATTGATAGCTAAATTCTTGTCTGTATATTTCAGTGCATGACCATTGATTACCTAGACTGTCTGTAAGTATACCTTCTCCAAGTTTATGCAGTCTTGGAGGCAGCATATTTATAGTGCAGGGCTGTCGGGACAGATCCCTATGTCAGGGGGCTGTAAGAAGGTCTTGCCCCTGCAAAGAACCTGTTTTAACTTATTACAGCCGAATGCGCTTCCAGGTGTTTCTGCAGTTGCAGTAACAATTCCAAAACTATGCTACATACAAGGTCTCAGAGAGTTTTATCATGAAGCATACATGATGACAAACACAACTGTATTGATATTTGACCTCTGAGAATGAGTATTTGTTAGAACTATAAGGTGATAACTTCACTTTTTAAAGATTCAAGCCACACCCACTGAGAGTTAAAGGTACACACTCAAAAATGCTGTACTGGAGGGAATGAGAAGTCATGAATACACAATGAGTCAAGCAACTGGCAACGAGCTGATAAAACCTATTTTCCTTGCACCCCACTGCCCACCCACTCACCATAGCAACACTGAGATCACACAACATAGGGAAAAGGGCAAACTCCCACTTCCATCTGTGCCACAGTCTTGCAGACACACAAGTCAGCATTACATATGTACAAGTTCACCTAACTTATAACCACACCAACTAGATATAATATTTCTAAGCTACTTGAAAAGTGTGTACACCAACAACTCTTACCCTACCTCATCAATAATTAGCTTCTTACCCCCACACAACATGGCTTTAGACTAGGTCATAGTATCTCCACTGCCCTCCTCTCCTTCCTAGAAACAATCAACAAAGCCCGTGACTCTGGCCACTTTGTATCCGCTGTTTTCCTCAACCTCTGTAAGGCATTTGACACTATTTCCCACAACCTCCTTCTTACCAAACTCTCTAAACTTAACCTATCTCCTTCCTCTACCCAGTGGTTCTCAAGCTATCTCACAAACAGGCAACAAGCAGTTAAATGGAATGCTACCTCACCCTTCCTTAATACATCCACAGACATCCCCCATTCTAGGCCCCCTACTATTCAACATATTCATAAATGTTTTCTTCCAAGCCATTCCTAACTCCAGTCTCATCCAATATGCAGATGATTCTACTATAATCTGTTCCTCCCCTTCCATCACAACTCTTAACAATCTAACGCAAGCCACCTTCTCTTCCACTGAACAGTGGATGCTCAACAACCATCTAGCCCTTAAAGTAACCAAAACAAAACCTATGTTATTCAATGCACCCAAAACATCTTCCCTAGACAAACAATCCTTCATAATTACCAGCAGTAATAATACCCCTCTAGAACTAGTCTCTGACACAAAATTGCTAGTAATTATCATTGACAATCAACTAAAACTTGATAAGCATCTAAAAGCAAATAAAAAAAAATATACAAAATTAGGTATGCTTTACCGCCACAGTCGCTTTATCTCTCCCATCACCAGGATTACATTAGCTAATACATACCTCATCCCATCCCTTTTATATGGTGCATCTATCCTAACCAGCCTACAATTTTCACTGAAAACAAAACTCTCATCTTGTTATAACAAAATAAACAAATTTGCAGCAGGTCATAGAGCCTCTTCTCACCACTGTAATTCCCATTCACCAACTAAGTTGGCTAGAATTACCCAACTTCCTCACATATACCCAGCTTATTCAAGCACACAAACTCATTTATAACCAGTCTCTCTGCCCCTCCCTAGCAAATACCTTTGAAATGCATAAACCAGATCCAGTTCCCAAAACCTAATTAGATTGCATAAACCAACACATCCTGCTGGGAATCAGTTGATGTCCTTCTGTCTTGCATGCCTCTGGAACTCTCTCCCTTCTCCTATCCGCGCCAACAGCAGTCTCTCCTTGTTGAAAACCTCACTGCACTTGCACCTTACTTCACAATGGAAATGCTATTGCTCTCATCCAACCTAATTCTACCACACTTTCTTCCTAACTTTCCAAACATTGTTGCGTGTCACTGCCTCCTACAGTTTTACATCTCTTGGGACATATATGACCAATGAGCAAAAAATTACCTCATTGTAATTCCCTAAAAAAAAAAAAAAAAAAAAACACTACTTACTGAATTCACCTGATGTAATTTTCCTAATGAAAATCTTTTTTCATTTCTGTATTATGTAACATCTATTTGAATTGTGCAATATCGGTTTGTACTATACAAATATGTATTCAACATTTAATTGAAATGTATATTATGGATTTGTGCTCTTTCTGTACTATGTATTTGTATTTCTCTGGAGCTTTTCTCCCCAGGACTGCATTAAAAATGGGCTCCTTGTAGCCCAATGGACTATCCTGGAAAACAAACTGCAAATAAAATAAATAAATAATAAAGCCACAGGCAGAAAATCAACCTTTGATCAGATCCTAACATCCTCACCAAATAAAATATCATCCCCTAGAACTCTTTCAGAAAGCCTAGGCAAGTTCTTATGAATCTACACCATAAAGTACCATAGCAACAGCCCCAAACACACCATTACAACCTGGTAAAGAGAACTTACTACTTTTTATGATGACACTTTTATTATCCACTTCATCTCCTTAAAAGGGAGTCAATAAAGACTCTCCTTATAGATAATGCTGCCTCTGAGTTCAACAAATTCTTCCTAGGTGTCCTAAATGCACTAGCCCCCCACAGAATAAAGAGTAAAAGACAGTCCTACCCCATGGTTATCCGTAGCACCTAAGCAACTGATGAAACAAAGAAACAAAGCATGGACGGTCTGGACAGAAAATAAAATGGCTCCTACAAAACTAAGAAACCCAACAAAACAACTTATCACCAAAAATAAGAAAACCTACTACTCAATCAATTAAAACATACACACTAATAATCCAAAACTGTTCTAGGCCTCAATCAATAAACTGTCAAATCCAGGGCAAGTTATACAGCCGACACCAAATGCACAAAAACACAATTCTAACATAGCCAACAAATTCAATACTCTATACAGACAGTACAGTCATAAAACAATCAGGTGAATAATCAAGCTGTTGAGATTCCTACTCAAATAACCTCTTTCAACCAGTTCCCACAGAAACTATCAATTATCTCAAAAAAGTCTGAAAGCCGACTACAACTGCCCATGGCAATCTATCTGGTGAATATCTTAAAACTACAGCTGAGGTTATTGCATATTCAGTTTCAGTTCTGATAAATCTGAAAATAAAATTCCCAGAGGGGTTGGCATAATGGTTAAGGTCTTTGTCATAAAAATTCAAAGTACAGGCTTGGATTATGACCTCTAGTTATTGGCTAGGCTTGTAATACTCTACAGACTGATAACCTAGTATTTGCCTATGAACCTGTGAAAAATTAATTCACTATTCCACTGCACAAGACTGGAATCAATACATATATTTTAAACTACAGGCCAATTGCCATTTTATCTCCCCTATAAAAAAAAAATATATTTGAAAAATGTATTCATATTCAACTTCTCAACTACCCAGTAGATAACCAGTTTCTATCTTCAACCCAACATGGTTTCTGTGCACATTATAGCACAACTATTGCATTGCTTAATTTTATTAATAGTGTTAACACCCACAGAAATGCTGGAAGCCCAGTCTCCACCATTTTCCTAGACTTATCAAAATGTTTTGATACTGTTTCCCACCAGAAACTCTTGGATAAATTCTCACCATCAGAGCTAATGGCTCCATAGCTACCTCTCAAACAGAGCACAAACAGTAAAATGGAAACATGATTTCTCCATCTTCTTACTTAAGTATTGGTGTCCCACAAGGATCTAAACCAGGCCCCATACTTTTCGACATTTTCAATGTACATTGCTACAAAAAATGCTGTCCTAGTTCAGTACAGCGATGACTTCACACTAGTCTGCTCTGCTGTACTCATATCTCTAACATAACGGTTTACAATCAAAATAATGAAAATCAGTTTTATGTCCAGCTCCTGTTTGAACATGGTAGGAGCGACATTTGGTATGTCGACAGTCAAGTGAACAGCAGTTAAGAAGATCGTCAACATGGCAGAGAAATGCAGCATGTCTGTTAATGGCAACTGTCGACAGTAAGATCGAAAATGGACTGTCGGTATGGGTCGATCATTTGACCTCATTAATATGCATGACGAGATGAAATCCGTCAAGGATATCAACGTTCGCGGTTGTGAATTCCGCGATTTTGATAGTAAACCCTACCAAAATAGTACTATTCACTGTCTTTACCAACAACATGACAGAATAAGTAACCCACATAAAATGACTGTGTCATCATAAATGTCCAGCTGAAATTTGATCACCATGATTCACGTATGGTTTAAAAAAGTTATCAAAAACTAGATACATAATTCAAAGTAAAAACCTGCCTCACTAACATAGCCAGAAGGCAGATAGCCTCTACTTTCTCACTGACATCTGTTCTCTATGCTGGCCCAGTCTTCACTAACCTTCAAGTCTTACAACTGTGCAAATTTGAACAATGTAACAAACAGCCAAATTTGCTGTAAATGATAACAATAAAACACCACTTTCTGCCCTACCTAGTTCCTTCCCTCACCTCCATTTCTTTGAATTTCTAA
The DNA here is from genome assembly GCF_019279795.1 of Protopterus annectens. Lineage (NCBI taxonomy): Eukaryota > Metazoa > Chordata > Ceratodontiformes > Protopteridae > Protopterus > Protopterus annectens. Next base: position 633,940,014 of record NC_056741.1, on the reverse strand, counting down.
GCACTAACCACATGATCAGTTATATAGGGTCTATAATAGTTCGCCAAAATGTAATTTCAGCGAACACCTAAACATCGGCTGCACTTCAGCAAAAATCGTTTCAGCGATTATTTCAGAGTTGGTATATATATATATATATATATATATATATATATATATATATATATATATATATATATATATATATATATATATATATATATATATATATATATATATATATATATATATAGTTGGGAGGGTTCGATTTACTTACATGTTGGTCCATTGTGCTGCAGGGCAAATATTTACTTGCCCTTGGTAAATTCAGTGAAGCGCTGAAACAATTTTCACTGAAGTGCAGTCAATGTTTAGGTTCTCACTGAAATCGCATTTCGGCAAACTAAAATACACACACATATATATATATATATATATATATATATATATATATATATATATATATGTTGGACAAACTCACTAATACATATAAATGCTCAATATTCAACATCTTCTAATGCATAGGTATCTTTTATGCTGTACTATTTGCCCTTATTTTCACATAAATGTAGTATAACTAGCAAATGTATGTTTAACTGTTAATGTGCATTACTTAATGCGTGTTCATTCATATTACTGAATGTCTGTTTAAAATGTTTGTAATATGTTGAAACTTTTCTCTCTGGGCCCCATTGAAAAGGATTTTTTGATTGAACCTAGTCAGACAAACCCAGTAAACAAAAGCAAAATCACTAACTAACTAAATAAATATGAGAATTCAGCCCCTTATGCTGAAAGAAAATTTGCTATGAATATATAATGAAATGAAACTATATATGTCAACAAATGACAGAATGCCAACACCCAGGAGGTTGATACCATTTGGTTGATGTAGACAGGTGGTCAACAGGTGTGCGAGGTCAGCAATCCCTATCCATCCATCTACAACCCCCTTTTCCCATTTTTGCACATGGGGTAGGGGAGACAATGTTTATACCGCTGGATGTCTAGTCCTGCTGCTTTCCCCTGGGATTGTGTAATCTCATTATAGTGTGTGTGTGTGTGTGTGTGTGTGTGTGTGTGTGTGTGTGTGTGTGTGTGTGTGTGTGTGTGTGTGTGTGTGTGTGTGTGTGTGTATACACACACACACACACACATATATATATATATATATATATATATATATATATATATATATATATATATATATATATATATATATATATAGAGAGAGAGAGATAAATATAGCTAAAGATATAGATATAAAGCTGGTCAACAAATCATTTCACTGAGTGTAGATCTTGCTGCACAAATGGACAGTGGTCAAATTAAGTGAACTATGCTATTGGTAAGCTTCAAATGGTCAATTAAAGCATAATTCCTGGTGATTTCACTTTGACCATAGTTGTATAACTATGGAGTTAATACATCTACATTACGATGTGTGGGACTGGGACCCTAACATCAGTGGATGTGGGGGGGGGGTGAAGCCCCCTTCAAGGAAACATAAGTAATTTTTATGATGAGAATTAATTGTTTTTGTTAATAGTTGAGTAACTGGGCAGCCATGGTGGTGCAGAGGTTAGCGCTGTCACCTCACAGCAAGAGGTTCTCCGGTTCGCTCCTCGGCTGGGGTGTCTTCTGTGCAGAGTCTGCATGTCCTCCCTGTGGTCGCGTGGGTTTTCTCCGGGTGCTCCGGTTTCCTCCCACATCCCAAAGACATGCTGAAGGTGGATTGGACACTCTAAATTGGCCCTAGGCATGAGTGTGTGCGTGTGTGTGCCTTCCATCAAAGGTTGGGTGCCGGGCTGGCAACTCGACACCATAAAAACTCTACTGCCAATCATGAGTGGACAGGTGATCCGCTGTGGCGACCCCTAACCGGGAAAAGCCGAAAGAAGAAGTTAATAGTTGAGTAACTGTGCTGTTATATCAGAGCTACATTTGTTTTTGTAGTGATGTTTTCAGAAATGTAAATAATTGATTTTCATTTGCAATCATTGTTTTAGTTGCTTAGGCTTTGTTTTTTACACAGATGGTTGATTTCTGCTTGAAGTAGTGTGATCACAAATGAAAAGCAATTACTTTATATTTCTAGTAATTTATTTTAGATCATTTGTTTGGTGACTAAACATTATACACAATGTAAATGGGATTTATGTCAACAAATAGTATTATCAATGAATAGTAAGGCAGTCATAGGCAATCTGTTAAGTCCTTGAAAAGGATAGTAATATGTTTTTCTGCTTAAAGATGTATATAGCTAGAAATCTTATGATGTCCATGGTTACTTGTCAAGTATGCTGCCATGTTCCTATATGGAATGCACTGCACTGTGATAGGTATGCACCCAAGTGATATGCACCTGCTCCACCTTTTGTGGCTTTCTAGCACCGGAAAACACATGACATATAGTGGTCTCAGTTGAGCCTGCACATATATTGCAGTTAACATACATAGCATCACATACGTTGATAGACATTTTCTTACTTCTAGAGAAGGCTATGTATATGAAATGCATATTTTGCAGTTCTGCACAATGTTACTGCATGGTATGAATCAGTTGGTGGGTATACTAGTTGTTATTGTGGCACTGCAAATACATGTAGATAAGTACTAAAGTATACATTAGATAGCAGGATATGTAGGTTAAAAGGCATACCATGTATGGCCAGATCTGATTCATGATATGTGACATGTTTAGTGGTAGGTATCCTAATATAGTACATTACTCTCTACATATATTTGACTTTCAGACCATCCTCTACTTCAGATATCACCTATGAAACCAGAAAACATCACTAAGGTAGTACATGTGGGTGTTCTCTGGCTAGTCTGGCCTGTTGCATGACATCTGGGTTACTTGAAAGACCTCCTGTGAGGTACATATGTCATTGTGAGGAACCATAAGTTGGTGCTGGAAACAGAAAAATTGATAGCTATCACATCCATTGTTCATTCTGATGAATTACTGAAATAAATGGGTCTACTATAAGTGCTCATATACTAATTTCATGGGGTGCCACTTGTGTTAAAAGACAAGTGCCCTAACTCCTGCTAGTTTGATTTTAATGACTTAGCCCTCCCAACACCTGACACTATTAAACTGTATAACCTTACCAGAGACCTAGCTCTAACCCTAAAACCTCCACCCAGTTCCTAATGAGTCTTCATTCCTTAACCCAAAAACTACTCTTTCTCTCCCTAAGCCTAAAATTTCTGATCACTCCCTAAACATAAAACTTCACTCCCCCAACCCTAAAGACTCAAATTGCTCACAAACCATAAAACTTCACCGTCCCTCCCTCCCTAACCTTAAAGTTTCTAGTTGCTCCCTAAACCTAAAACTCCAGTCCCCCTTCCATAACTGTAAACTTCCCCTTCATTCCCTAATCCTAAACTCCATTGCCCCTGCCTAAACCTAAAACTCCCCTGTCACTTCTAAACCCTAAACTTCCCTCCTGTTCCCTCACCTTAAAACATTCTTCCACTCCTTAACCCTAAATTCCCTTCCCAATGCTTAATCCTTAAACAGCCCTCCTGTTCCCTAAACCTAAATCTGTTTCCTAGTCACTACCTGAAATCCTCGTCCCATCCCCTCCCACTCCCTGTCCACTGCTGCCACACTTACTTTGATGAACTCAAATAATGTGCTTGGGTAAGGTGCAGCAGCTCCGCCCTTTCAGTATCTTACCTGAACTCACATTCAAGTTTGAGTGTGAGCGCCAACCCATGTAAACTACAAGGCGCTCAAGGCCTGACTCCAAGACAGTGGTCTTCAACTACCTTGGTCTTGGATGTTTAGAGTAGATCCAAAATAAATATATTAAATATGTTGAAAGTTTGGTCTGTTTACTAAAAACTGTCAAAGTTATAGGTGATTTTATTCTCACTTTGCATATCAGTTTACACCTTTTTCACTACATTTACACCCATTTCCTATATGGATATTGTTATTCTGCATCATGAAAAGGAAAGAAATGTTTCTGTTTCCACATAAAGCATGATTTTGCCCAATGAGCACAAAACCCATTTCAAATGCAAGTTAATACAGTGTCACTTTAACAGTTCACAATATGGAGACCAAAAACATATTTTTAAATTTTGGGGCAAAACTGTAAGGAATAACTAGGTATTGCTTTTACATTTTAACACTGCTTCAAAAATGCAGGAACCAAAAACTATACTGGAATGTATTACTTATTTCATGGTTTGATATTGAAAAGTGAAGACATTTCTGTGAAACACAAATGTCCACTAGTTCTGGCACCCAGAATTTAGCTATTTACTTAGTATTTATTTACGGTAATAATTTACTGATCCATGAGGGACTTATTTCAGATGAAACCTGGGTACAGTGCACTGAAATGCACAAATATACAAGTGTGTGTGTTACGAAGACAGTAAGCAAGCATTTTGCAGAATACTCTATATCCTGCAAACTCTCTTTTCATTGGAAGCCTGGGGAGAAAAGATATATACTAAAGACACAATGGAATTAGTGGAGATTTTGCATGGTCTGAACCTCATACCACAGCCCTTTGAGATTCCTAAAGGAATGCAGGTACAGTAGCAGAACAACATGCACAACTGTTTGCCGAATCCACAGTATAGTTCACATTTAACAAATATGTGAATTCCAGACCACACTGTGCATTGGGGATAGGAATTTATGGAGTTCAGTGGTGGATAATCTATATAAAGTACAGTGACACTCCGCCCAAATGCCAAGAAATGATGATGATGATGAGTTGCTCAACATAACAAAGCATTTACAAACATACACAGCTGCATACCTGGAGAAGTCCAAGTACATATTTGATATGCTGATGGGAATCCACTGCATAGTTTTCATTCACAAACCTTTGAATTTTAGACTATATTGTGGTGCAGGGTAGGGATTTATGAGGTTTCAATTTTGGGTGACCTACATAAAATACAGTAGCAAACACTAAAACCCAAAGAAATGGTGGTGTGTTATTTAGCATAACATAGCTGATCAACAGCATCACCATTACCTTTAATGACATTCCATGGAACATTTTAAAAATAAAAAAGGATTCTGAGGAACATGTTGAAGATGACTGCAGTGCATTCTACCACACTGCCACAACTGCACTTGGTCCATCCACAGCACAGTAATGTAGCTGAACTCCCATCAATGACAACTGTCCCTGATCTCTTCATTAACATATTATATGAATGAATAAAACTCTGCAGTCATTGCAATATCTGCTGCTGCTTGCATGAATAGCTACTGCCAGTATGGCAGAGCACTATGCAGTCTACATACTCATTTACCAAATTCATCTCTAAATCTCGATGCACCTTTTGGTACAATTTGTATTATTTTATTAGATTTTTAGCAACACCTTTATAAGTTTTAACATATGTATTCTATTAAAGTATAGTGACTAATTATTTACATAAGCCCTCAGTTGCAAAAGTTCACTTCACCCATAGGTGTTAGCCAAATGACTTTAGGCTGCAGTTTGCTCATATGATGTGATTCAGCAACAGCACTGAACATCACTTCTAACATGTATCACTGGTTTCTTTAGTTTGTACAAACATAGGTCTTATAATTTTATAACTTTTCTTCTGCCTGTGCCAGTAGCACAAATTACTTGGCCACAGATTTGATAAACCAATATGGCACATACAGGGATTGTGCTCCTGTGTTACTTCTCTAGTAGTTTCAAATGCATGGCATAATTCATTGGCGTATGCATTCCAGTTTATAGAAACTGGATTCAACCTTGCATATATTATAAAGTTATATACTTCTACCATTTCCATCACTTTAGTGAAACAAGGCATGGACCAGCTTACATGTAATAAGGCCCCGTGCACAGAATTTATGTCCATGGTAAGCTTACCTTCTTTCTAGCTGTCTGGGTGTGACAGGATCAAGATTCAGCTTCATAACTTTCACTACTTCAGTCCTGTAAGGGACTGTGTATGATGTTTATGAACATTGTGTTGCATGACATTCTTTTTCAGATGTATAATCCCATGCACTGGATTAGTCCCTAATATATCTCTCCTACATCTAATCCATCTCAACCAATAAATGAAAGGAAACAGAAATAAACAGGAATACTAAACAGTGTCTCACCTAGTTCAATTGGTGTCATACCTCTCAACTGTTCAGATTTTTACTTCATATTTTTGGTCTGTTTCTCATAAAATTGTGATTTTCCTGCCAAATAATTGTAAAATCATTGAGGACTGAGTCAGAAAATAATGACAAACAATTGAGTTTCAGACTTCATATCTTTCATAAAATTCATGCTAATACAAAAAACAGTATTCTATCAACTTTCTAAGTCTGCAAGAGCAATATTTAAAAATTGGCACTATTTTTGGGCCTTTGTCCCCCCATTATTTATGGCTTTGTCCAGACTTCTTACTGTAAGAGGTTGAGAGGTATGAGTGAGGTTCTCTGTATGCACCAGTGTAATCCCATTTCCTTAATCATTATGTTTTCTCTGAACCATTAAACTCATAAATGATTTGGTATCACACATCTTTCCAGTGTTGCTCTTGTTGTTTTGCATTTTTAATTGTGATGTGGTATACAGATTCAATCAAAAATGTAAATCTGAATGGAGACTTAGCCCCAGTGTCCCTGCATACATTCCTCTTACTCCTTCCATTGCATCTACTCTCACTTGTATTTACATTTGTGCTTATATACCTTAAGTATACCTTAATATCTGTTTTAAATGTCAAGGCCACTTTTCCCTTCATTTGAATAACCATGTACCTAACTTTTTATCACTAGCTCTCTGTTTCATCTGACAAATCCTGCTTTCTTCTTCACTCAGTATCCCCTTCACAACACCTCAATGACAGATGATTGTACTTTAGTGTCAATAGCCAAGTCCTACAGCACTCTGTCTGTGAGACCAGTGCTGCTTCGTGTCCCTGCTCCAAGCAGCTGATGCACACACCTTTGGATATTTTATTTGAACACACACACACACACACACACACACACACACACACACACACACACACACACACACACACACACACACACACACACACACACACAGAAAGGCTGGCACAGTTTAATAGCTATGCTCCTGTCTGCCCAGACTATAAGGTAGTTACACTGCCACTAGACACTCCAAAGCCAGCTACTCTAAGTTTCTTACAAGGGTACCCAATTATACTGAGTAAAATTAATATTAATACCAATGATAGTGTTTGACCAATGCAGTAAGGTTTTCAGGAGTGGCCACAGAGTCACAAAATAGATATGAGTAATCTCAAAGGTCAAAATATTCTTTAAAGGGCAGCCACAATGAAAAGTTTAAATGTATTTAATAATAAATAATAAAAGAACATGAACATATGGAATAGCTATCTATAATAAGCACAAGACTTTCAGTCAAAAGAAATATTAAAATAACACAGATGAATAGATTCACACAGATACAGAAAAACAGTACTTAACTAATCTCACTATATTTTCCTGACTGAGTTAAAGAACTATTCTCTGATTCACTTACTAGAGCAAGGCAAGATGAAGTAGGTGAGGGAGGCCTTCCTTATCAGGTTACAAAAACAGACTGCCCTGCAAATTCAGTCTTACCTAGTATTAAAACATAATTTTTAGTGATGGATTACATAATGATATCACATATATCTGGTCATATGACTCCCTGTTCACATACTACCTCTTTGACTAGAAGATGCCATGATTTAGCACATATGTGTTACAGTACATATCTCAAGCTTTGCTATTGTTTACTGCAACATCTGGAAGCTATAAAACACTTTTAACACTTCTGATCTTCCTACAATGACTAGCAAACCATACTTCTTGCACACATTGGTCCCCTGGCTTCATTCACAACTGTGAGATAACATCTTTATAGCCTAGACCCAGTAATTTAATTTCAGAGCACTTTTCAAAATTAGCTGCAGCTGGACTGTGATTAACTTCTTCTCTTCCAGTATCCTCTGTCAACATATATATTTAATTCAGTTACAATACAGTCAGGACCCACTGTTGGTACATTTTTAACATAAGGGCTTTACAAATACATTTTGAACACAAAGATCTGTACAAATCATTTTTATATACAAATGACATATAATTCTTTACAAAATTCCAGCTAGCTGTGGTGGCATATGCTAGACATCCACTACCCTACTTCTCCTGGCATAGCTGGCAATACCTCACATTGTCACAATTACATTTGAAATTGGATAACATTTCAAATGATCTCAACAAGGAATCAACTTGTGAGATTAAAGCATTTAAATCTGACAACATAATTAATAAACCATTAGTGAATAATATTTTAGATGTATAAAAATTATTTAATCAATCTGCCTTTATATAGGCTGCTCTTGTCTAATTAAATTTCCCATTGGTTCATCAGACAAAACAAATAATATAAGTGATGAAAAACAGCCCTCCTTGATTCATTTGTTTATTATAAATCCCTTTGGGGGGGAAAGTCACAGTTTTAACATATGAGAGAATTATCATATAGTCTTTTAATAAGCAACCTAATTGAGATGGGAAATCCAAAACTAATACCATGAACAAATATTCCCAATTCAATGAATCATATTTTTCATCCATAGTTAATTCTGTATTATTAAGGTTTGCATAATCAATCAACATAGTAACAACCCTCTTGATATTTTCTAGAATTTAACTTTTAAAGATATCATTTTGTACTCATCACTTAGTGTTGGAAATATTAATTGCAATTTGATGGAAGGTGCAGACATAAATATTGTACAGTCTACAGTCTGCATTTAGCAAGTATCTGGGCTTATAAGGGGCACAACTTACTGGATTTTTATCTTGCTTTAGTATAAATATTGTCACTGCATAGTTCCATGATGGGGAAGTGATATTATTATTATGGACATTAGTAAAAACAGTCTTTAATGTAGAAATAATAATTCTAAGGAAATAATATATACATTTTGGAATTATCTCATCTACCATGGAGTTTTATTTTCATTCATTTATTTCTTTTTTATCTGTTCAGTTATTTCTGTGTTCATTATGGCTTCAGTAGGTTTCTGATATTGTCTGACAATTTTGTTACATTCTTACCTATGTAATAATTGCTCAATATATTATTATAAATATTAGTACATAATCTACTGATTTTCTTACAATAAACTTTGATAGCCAAAAGGCTATCTTCAGTAATAGAAACCTTTCTCCCAGAACCTGAAACCTGAATACAGTTTTTATCCGGCTAGACCTTCTATAAATTTTGACCTATAAACCAATCTATGTAAATGTTTAGTATCATAAAGTATGATTGAAATTTAAGTTTCACACGGCCAATTGTAATTTTAAGCTTCAAAATAGACTGGCATTTCTTATTTAAAGTTTTCACTATATCAAGAAATACAGGTTCCTTTTTTGCACCTTTAATTTGGCATAATATAGATCTCCTTTTATGTCATTTAAACCATTCTCTCATTTTTATTTATTATAACAATTAGTTGTGATTTTCTATGAATCCCACACCAAAGAGGTATCTATTTTGCCATTATCATTAATGAGAATTAATTTTCTAATCCAATTTCATCATGCAAGCTAGCACTTTTATGATTGCCAACTTTTTGTAATTAGTAGTCATTCTGAAGGTGACGGCATTATGGACTGATAGGATATAAGTACAGGGTCTAATTCATTAATAGCTACACAAATTGTAGCTATTATGTTGGCATGCTCTTTGGTCTTCTTCTTCTTTTCCCAGTTAGGGGTCGTCACAGCGGATCACCTGTCTGCTCAAGACTGGCAGTGGAGTTTTACGGTGTTGAGTTGCCAGCCTGGCGCCCAACCTTCCACAGAAGGTACACACACACACTCATGCCTAGGGCCAATTTAGTGTGTCCAATCCACCTACAGCATGTCTTTGGGATGTGGGAGGAAACTGGAGCACCCGGAGGAAACCCATGTGACCACAGGGGGGACATGCAGACTCCACATAGAAAGCACCCCAGCCGAGGATTGAACCGGAGAACCTCTTGCTGTGAGGCAGCAACACTAACCGCTGCACCACCGTGGACACTCTGGCATGCTATTTGGTATTCACTGCCAAACACAGATAAATGGTGGAATGTGCTGATGACAGCAGGAAGAGACAAAGTGCATACTAATTAACCAATCCGATATGGTGGAGCTATTCAGGATGCTATAAAGCAACCATGTGCACTCAGTGTAGGCTTTTGCCCTGTAAACCAAAATTCTTTGGAATACTGCATGATAACACCCCAAAAAATATTAGGGGTTGTTGCTGCTATTATTATGCTGTATTTTCAACAAGCTTTAAAGCAGGATGCTGCTGCCAGATCTCAGGCAAGAAGAAGAAGGGTGTTTAGACCTTGTATGACTTATCATGGGCTGCATGACATAGAAACTGCTGACAGATACAGAGTGGACAGAGAAACACTGGAAGAAATAGTCAACCTCTGCCGTTCCCACCTCAGGCCATAGGGAAATCATAGAGAACCCATCCCAGTGGAAACAAAGGTATGTTTAACATTACATTAACTAGCTACTGGTACTTTCCAGAGACCCACAGGGACTACATTAGGGGTGTCACAGGCATCAGCCTTTAGAATATTACATCAGTGGTTAAATGCAATGCAACTATGTGCAAGGGATCACATCTGTTTTCCACTCACTCCACAGGAGAAAGCAAGAATCATGCAGAAATTTTATGCAGTAGTACACTGCTCTGAAGCGTTGGGGGCCACAGATTGCACACACATGGAAATAAAAGCTTCACTTGGGGAACAGGGGAGGAGGTACATCAATAAAAAAGGCTTCCACTCTATAAACTGTCAGGTTGTCATTAATGGACAAGGGATAATCTACATTGTCTGTGCAGGTAGCCCAGGCAGTTTCCATGACTCACACATATGGCACACTTGTAAGCTGTACATCGGGTTTGCTAGGGGTTACATTCTGAAGGGTATCTAGTAGGGGATGCATGTTATACACTTGAACACTAACTCATGACACCTATGAGAAACCCACACAACACCAATGAGCAAAAATACAATAACGACCACCCTTAAATTAGGAATATTATAGAACATGTGTTTGGTTTGCTCAAATCAAGGTTTCCGGTGTCTAGACACGTCAGGAGGTGTACTGCACTATAACCCACACAACACCACTGCCTAAATATTTAAAGTCTGTGCCATGTTACAAAATATAATTCTCAGGAAACAGCTTCAACAAGGACAGAAAGGGGCAAGACCAAAGGTTCAATGATCATGGCCGGGACAGCAGCACCAGCAGTGGGCACAAATGAGGAGTCTGAGTTAGAACCACCAACTAATCATGACATAGGTCAAAGCCTAAGATTCCACATGCACAAGCATACAAACAGGAAAACTGATGCCTGTCAGACTCCATAACCTTTACTTAACCATGTAATAGATGTGTTTGGTAATGACAAGGTAGGTTTGGAACCTGTAAAGAAATAAAAAATAGTTATATAACTGACTACTCTCACATATAAATACATATATGCCCCTAAAAATGAACACAATCAAGTACTGTGCTAGCACTATGTTCTGGTATCTCAGGTGTGAGCTGTGCATGGCAGAGTACTCAGTTCAGCATCATCACCCCGACCATGAGAACCATCTCTGTCAGCAGTGCAACTCTTGACAGAGATGGTTCTCATGGCAGAATACACAGTTCAGCATCATCACCCCGACCTTGAGAACCATCTCTGTCAGGAGTTGCACTGCTACTTCCACAGCCCTGGCTAAAACTCAGGGGGGGGGGTGCTACCTGAATGTGAGTGATGTCTGATGGATGAGCTCTTCTCATGACTACATTTGGAACTATGACTCCAGGGCCTACCATGTCTAGGAGTGGGCACCACAATCACTGATGGAGCAGTGGTTGTAGTGTCTCTGTGGGAATGGGATCATGCATGGCCGTGTCTCTTAACACCAGGAGATGTTGTGGCTCTCCAGCTACATGGATGCCCACTCTCTTCCATCACAGACAGTGCCTGATCCAGTGTGTCATTCATCTTGTCTAAGGAGCTGCCCATGTGGTTCAGGGAGTCATGCACATCTGAATGCACAATGTTTAGGACTCACACTATCTCTTCAGAAGTCCAGGTGAAACATGCATGTGCCTCCACTATGGCCTTACACATGTCTGGTGGCACCTAATGACACACCACCATCAGGAGGAGGGTGGAGAGCAGACCTCCTCTGAGCACCCCCATCAACCCTCTTGTGTGGCACCACACTATCACAATGGCTATGGGAGCAGCAACCAGCTCTGCAGCAAGAGTAACCACACTACCCTGGTCAACTGTGTCACCCTCCACCTGTCCTATATCAGAGGTCTCTATGTTTTTAGTAGGTGTAGGCATACTGATTGTGCCCAAAATATGGACAGGGGATGTGGGAACCACAACCTCAGTGAAAGACTGAACCTCTGCACTCCAGAATCTGCCTCTTCATTGCCACCATCATCATCAGAGGCTACTGATACTCCGACATTAAGTGATAGAAGTTCCACAGTGCCACTCTCAGGATCACCTATGGTAACAAGCAATAAACACAACAAACAGAAACATAGAGAATAAAATGAATCGCATATTTTCTTTATACAAAAGGTATGTTAAACTCTAGAAGATGCTAAAGCAACATAAATTTTAATCTCATACAGAACTGAATCTACCTTATATACAGTAAAAACAATAACCAAATATGTGCTTACCATGTGTAGGTGGGCTGGCAGCCTGCAATCTAGATGCATTTGTACATAAGGAAGGGAAGGGAATGAAGGCTATTTAAGTATCACAATGAAAATGAAACAAGAAAAAGAGAACAATCCCTTCACAAGTGCAGATCAAAAATGTTTTCATAAACAATGCAGTGAACAGTTGGATTTCCCCCAACACATCCTCCATTTTACTATGACTGGCCCTGTACACACACACACACACACACACACACACACATATATATATATATATATATATATATATATATATATATATATAACCTCTGGGTCTATCATCCACATCTGCACCAACTTCAAGGATTCTGTGGAAACCTTCTGCCAAGCTGCCTGGATCTCTGACAGTGGACAAGAACTCCTCTGATTCACTTAGTGGTGGTTTTATAGAAGGTCTAGCTCCCATAGCCACAACTGCAGCCACCCTATTGTGGGCAGATGTTATCATATCACTTGTGTGGTGATGTATCTGGGAGTAGGTTCTTCCATGCTATCCCTCTGACAGCATGCCATTGACCACCTACTGCCATATCATCTTTCAAGCAGATTGGTCGTCTCTACCTCTCCCTAACAGAGAAGCTCCATGGTGATATAAGGCCTGGATAATGACCTAATTTTCTTCATCAAGGTATGGTGGCTTGCATGGTATAGATGTATTCTTGGGTGCCATTGGGTGCCATATGCCTGTATGAAATGAAATAGAATACAGACACATAATGAAATATATAATGCTCAGACAGAATGGCTGTGAACTTAATTATGTGTGAATATATACATCCATCATGCACACAGCAATTTAAAAGTTAATGCTCCCTATTACCGCACACACGTTAGGACAAATATTTCTAAACCAAATATCAACAACCATCTATAACAGTTCTGTAATGCAGATGGCACAGGTTTAACTGTGCAACACTTTTCAGCATTAACAATAAAAATTCAAAATGTAGCATTAGAAATGTAAGATAGCTATTATGAATGATATCTCCCTGCTGTGGAGGGCACTCAGGTAGAAATTGCCAAATGTAATACATTTTTCTTTCTGCTAATACAGATAAGAATGCCAGACCTACCTACAAAGTTATAATGCACTCATGTGTAGCAACTGTGCAAACAAGTAAATATAGCCTAAAAATATAAGTCATGTAGCATTCTGTAGCATTCTTTCTGTAATGCAAACATGGCTATGCCAAAAAAAGGTTCCTATTACGAGATCGAAAACCCATTTACGCAAATACGAATACGTATACGTTGACCCATATTGCGCGAAGTACAGGAACCTCAAATGTTCAAAACCGCGAATTCCAGAATGTTTGTTTTGGTTGGCCCGTCTGTGGTAGAGCTCCATAAGGTAAGTGTGCGATAGATAGAACTTTAGGGTTAGGATTTGGGTTAAGGTAAGTGCATAGATAGGTAATGTATGTAAGATTTAGTGTAGTGTTAGATGAATTTTTTTAAGTGTATGTATGTGTATTATTTATTTTGTTTGGGCATAAGTCTGTAGGGGAAGTGTGCGGTAGTTATGAACCTTAGGGTTAAGAAGGGGTTAAGGATAGTGCATAGATAGTTGTGTATGTGGGGTTTAGTGTAGTGTTGGAAGGAGGGTTTTGTTAAATGTATGTATGTGGATTATTTATTTTGTTTGGGTGTATGTCTGTAGGGGAAGTGTGCGGTAGTTACGGATCTTAGGGTTAGGGAGGGGTTAAGGACAGTGCATAGTTAGATGTGTATATGGGGTTTAGTGTAGTGTTAAAGTAGGGTTTTGGTGCTTTACTTTAGGTTAGAAGTAGGGTTTGATTAGTGTATGTGGTTTATTTATTTTGTTTGGGTAGGTACTATGTAGCGGGTGGTGGGGTTGGCCAACTATGATAGTTCGATATTTTATTTTTCGCGGTTTAGTGTGTTCGGGATTTTTGTGGTTTGTAGTATAGGGTTCGATGTTTAGGTATTCACGTAAAGGGTTTTTCAATTTCGTAATACAGACCCACCAAAAAAAGGATGAAGAAAAAACAATGAGATAAAAAATCCTTTTGAACGGTCAATGCAATTCACCTTTTAATTTTGCACAAAAAGCATTATGTAAGAAATAGGAACATACCTTGACAATACAGCAGTGTAGAAAGTAGATAATTCTCCAAAAATTGTGTTTAGCAGTATCAAGCTGTCTGGATCCAAACAGTCTCCCCAGTATGATAAAAGGGCTTTAGATACATGCTTACCTTTACATAGTGCAGAATCAGCCATGTGAGCACTGTTAGTATGCAAATGCCATGTTAAATCATTAGCATTCCCGAATACCACAATCTGCACTAAGTGTAGGAAATATGAGCATGGTGTAAGGAGCTACATGATTATATACACATGCCCTAGAACTGCAAGGACAAGCATTGAGAAGTGTTACCTGCTAATGGCTTGCAGGTGTATATGATTACTCTGACTGCAGGAACAATCAGGGTTTTACAGCCTCCCCTCTTTGATGTACACCTACTGAGGGTGTGTCAGGGAGAAGAGACTTACCAAAAAGTCTGAAAATACATTTATTGATTTAGGAGAGTAACATTCCTAACATTCAAATGCTGGCTTTCATGACTACAGTCATTGTCCCTTAGTAAGCAATGTTCATAGGTTCATAAGTTCATAGGTTGGTACTAGGCTATTGGCCCTAGGGCCTATGCAAGCCTAGCCATAACAATTCCCTGGATTTTTCTTCCCACAGTATTTACTTATCTGTCTAGCAGGGCGACGGACATGATCCCCAGGGTGAATTTCCTATCTCCCATCCAATAAACAATGTTCCTTTTGAAGAAGAACAATGAGGTGCTCTACTTGACATGTATGGGCAGTCTATTGCAGATTATGGGGAGTCTCTGGGTCAGGAACCTATCCCTCCAGCATGTTTTGTTCATTGTGATGACAAGGTTTAGATCACTGGAGCGTGTGGCTCTGAGGAATTGGGATTTCTTTAAGTGGAGCATGTCCAACAGCTCAGGGTTTGACATGGCCTTGTATGTTAAGCAGAGATCGCCTCTGAGCACACGATATGCCACAGAGTATAGCTGAAGTTTTTTTAGATGGTCAGCATATGGCATCTGCTTTAGGCCTGTGATTCTTTTAGTGAGGTATTTCTGTGGCCTTTCCAGTTGTTGCAGATGTCTTGTGAGGTACATACCAAATGGGGCATTATACTCTATAATGGGTCTAATGAGGGATGACTACATTGGGACAATGACCTCCTTTTTTCTGGATGAAAAGCCCTTAGTGATGAGGTGTGCCAAATAGAAGTATTTCCTGACTGTTGTGGCAATGTGGTTATCGAATGTGAGACCACTGTCTACCTGTGTCCCTAAGTCTCTCATCACACTTTTGATGTTTAGTGTCCTGCCACCTATGAGGTAATTCATGGGTACATGTTTTTTTCCAAAGGGGATAACTATACATTTCTTGGCATTAAGCTTGAGTCCATGGCTCTGCTACCAGGCATCTGTTTCTGTAAGGCCCTTTTGTAGAATATCCACATCATTTGGGGATTCAATAATGGCTCCCAGTTTGCAGTCATCTGCGGACTTTGTTAGCCAGAGTCCCTTAGTGTTGGCCTGTACTTCAGAGAAGTAGATGCCAAACAAGAGTGGTCCCAGGACTGAACCCTGAGGTACTCCACTTGTCACTTGTCTGGAGCTGGATTTGGAGTTGGCTATTTTTACATTCTTGGTTCTGTCAGTAAGCCAGTTGCAACCCATCAAGTGACGTAGGGATTTATGCCCAGCTTAGTAAGTTTATCTGTGATTCCAGAGTGGGGGATGGTGTCGAAGGCCTTGGCAAGGTCCAGATAGGCTGTGTGGACTGCCTTACCCTCGTCCACAGCTTTGGAGACTGATTCGAAGAAGTCAATCAGACTCAGGAGGCAAGATCGGCCCTTCACAAACCCAAACATGGTGGGGCCAGTGCTTGAAGGTTGCCAGTGTCTTTGTTTATAAGTTCCATGATAATGCATTCCATGCCCTTGCAGATCAGGCTTGTCAGACTGATGGGACAGTAGTTCCCAGGATCCAAGGCAGATACCCCCTTGTGGAGTGGGATAACTGTAGCTGTGTGCCACTCAGTGGGCATGAAGCCTGAGGTGAGGCTATGATTAAACATGACACAGCCTGGGATGTCATCTGGTCCCGTGGATGCTGTATTCTTAGCTTTGGAGAGTGCGGTTTCTAACTGTGTGGCCGTGATTACCAGAATTTGGCACTCTTTTGGTATTGAGATGGGCCCTTTAGGGGGTGAGAGGGGGTGAAGTTGGCACTAAATCGATCTGCCAGGATATTGGCAATATCCTTGGGATCAGTATATTTAATGCCATTCTGTTGTAGCTCAGAGCAGATCTGAGCATTGCAATTTAGATTCTTGACATAACTATAGAATGCCTTGTGGTTGTGGTTCATATTCAAGAGAGTACTTTAAACATTGATACAGATAACATATGCAATAAAACATAGATAGAATTGCTATGAAGAAGGCATACATATGGGAATGAGGGACCATACAAAAAGGAATACACCTGCAGTGTTTACAGTCTTTAATTTTGTGTGAGTCCATGGGTATCCTGTTAGGAATATCACAATCATCCATACATTTACTGTCAAATAAGAAAGGATAACTTTCATAACTTGTTTCTGTTGCACTTTCAATGTGATTTGCTACAATGTCACATTATCAGTACATCTAAATACTTTTCTCCTTACAAATATATGTCTTTGTCTGTGGCATGTATGAGAAATACTCTTTAATGATTGTTCTTACTACCATTTTTGAAGGTTCAAATCCATACAGGTTCCTGTTGCAAGATAACAAAGTTGATAAAACATCTGAAATGTGCATTTAAAGTATTTGATTCCCAAGTTTGTCTTTTTTCTTTTCTTTTCTTTTATCATTTCCATGTTGTTTCGCATTGTGGTCTGTTGACTGACAGCAGTCAGTAGCATTGCATGGTATTTCACTGCTCGAGGTAAAAACTTCCAAATTTTATTTGGACTGTCATCAGTAGAGCAATGAAAACTGGCATTTTTGCACTTTTCTCAGCAGGCTGGACAGTAATGAGTGAAGAAATTCATGTAGTTGCACTCCTATCTCTGTGGCATAATGTGTAAATGTATTGATCTTAGAAAAACTGTACAGGAGATGCAGGGTTCAAAACCTTATCACAGATCATTTTACTGAGGGAGATCATACTAAATCTTTACACTCATTTTTGTGCATGAATGTTTTGATGTTGGAAACTCAGGTAAGGTCCGTATTGACTAAAAGTGACAGATAAATCATTCAAAAGTATTACCACTATTAATTGTGTGTGCTGCATGAATGATGAAAGCATTTCTTCTGCTCCCTGTGCCCTTCTCCATTCCCATGACATTAGTTAAAATCCTGATATTGTGAGACATACATGACAGTACTGATATGACAAGGAGATGTGAGAAGGCTAAATGTAGCAGCGTAATGCAGTGGTAACCCTGCTTGTTACTGGATATACACTAGTTCATTTCATGCTTTTTTTAAGTTGTTATTCTGAAAAAGCTGTGTGAATGCGTCTGATAAATACTGCCTTCTACATTTTTGTACCACTTGGAAGTGGAAAATTAACGTTCATGGCTTAAGGAAAAAAATGAAAAATTTAGCTTAGGCTGCCTTGTGTAGTGCAAGCAAGCCTGGTAGAATTGAGCAGGTGTTAGTACACTGGATAATAGTAAAGAAATTGTAGTTAGCTTTCTCTGTGGCACAAGGTGTAAGTGCAGTGAGCTTAGAGAAAAAAGCACAGCTGATACATGATGAAAATGCACTTAAAATGACAATTTTACAGAGGGTCATCTCAAAACATATTTAATTACATTCTGTGATACCATTGTGTTGTTTACAATTCAAATATTGACCGTATTGCTAACAACATGTAAGCTGATGTGTGTCCACTTTCACATTATTTGCCATTAACCAGAAGTCTGGTACTATCTTCCACAAAGTATATTTCTGATGTTGCAATGAGATGTGAGAAGAATGAATGTGTCACTTGAATGCAGTTCTTGCCCAGGTCATTACTACATATAGCCATTGATTGCATTTAAATTACTGTCAGCTTTTTTCACTAGCATATATTTTCTTCTAATGCCTTTTCCATTTGCTCTTTGCTCAGCAGCACACAAACATAGTTTACTGCCTAAGGAAAAAAAGTGAAAAATTTTGTTTATTCTGCCTTATGTTGAACAAATATGTCTAGCATCAGTGCGAGACCCTCTGCACCATTGCGTACCACTTACTGCAGAGAATACACCTGTCAGATGTCCAGTTCTTTGGCACAAGGTATAAATGAAGTGAGTTGACTGAAATAAGTTACAGGACACATTGTTCAAATCCTGTGCTGAGATCAAATTGCACTTATTATCTATATAAGTAATGTATTGTTTTAATTTTTTTATTGCATTTGCTCTCAGTTTATCAGCACACAAACACAGTTCACTACCTAAGGAAAAAGTGAAAAAATTAGTTTAGCCTGCCGTATATAGTAGTAACCACCCTGGAAACATTCTATGGCTGGCAACACTGTGAGTAGTAGTCAGTGAAGAAAGTACACCTGCCATGTAATGTTCTCTGTTGCACAAGGTGTAACTGACGTGAACTGAGGGAAGCCACATGATGCATTGTTTCAATCCTGTTTAGACATCACATTGTAGTTCATAATATATTATGTTTTTTTTTGTTGTTGTTTGTTTAATTTGCATTTGCTGTCTACTTGGCAGCATGCAAACACAGTTTCCTACTTAAGGAAAAAAGTGAAAATTTTAATTGAGGCTGCCTTGTGCAGCACAAACATGCCTGGCAACGGTGCACTTTCCTCAGAATTCTGGACAGTACTGAGTGGAGAAATTCCACTTATCATATACCTATCTCTGTGGCACAAGGTATACGTTTAATGAGCTTAGATAAAGATCATAGCTGTCTAAGAGTTCAAATCCAGCTCAAAATGCTTTTATAAAGTGTGTAAAAATCCAAATGTTCACAACATTTTGATTAGGACTGTAACATTAAAGAAAAATGATAATGTTAACCATGTTCCTTGTAGGCATTTATCAGTAATACTTGCATAAGTAAACTTTTCTATTTAGCATATATCATTAATGTTTCACAGATAACCTCAAGCTACTGTGTGTCCAATTTCCTATACATGACAATGATGATATTTAATACAAAATTCAATTGCATATGTTTGATGGGCACACTACTTTTGTTCTAATCATGCTGACTCATCACATATCCCAAATATGTATTTAGGACAGTCATTTCTTGTGAAATATGTATGTATGTATGTAATATACACCAGCCTGTATTATTCAGTTCATTCAACTGCATCCAACTGAAATATATTTGCAAACAGAAATACTGATTTTTACATAGGAATGCATTCTGAGGACTTATTAAAATCAGACACATATAGGCCTCTGTGAAGTACAGCTCCATTCATTCTGAAGTTAGTATATGGCTAATTTCCTTGTTTGAAATGTAGTTCTCCTGTGGCAATGTCAATTAATAAGCCAATTTTCAATTTTCGCATGCTTTAACCCATGGGTTCAACTCTCAGCACGTACAACATTTTAACATTGTGTAAGCCTCAACATCACAATATGTCACAATTCATCATCTTTCTCCTTACAATCTCAAGGATTAAATGCCATGCTTTAAAGCATTCCATTATTGAATATTGGAACCTGTGTCAGTAGGCTGAGCATCACACATGCCAAAGCTCAAAGCCTTGTTTCACACCTTTCCTGCTATGTGATGTAATTAGTACCAATGTGTCTGCCAAGGAATCTATTTTCAGTTGTGCAAATGCAATTGTCAAGGTTGTGTGTCTTTGCACACAACCAGTTACCAGTGATATCTGAATTGGATGTTAATTTATACATATTTTGCTAGCTTGAATTTTAGAGACATAGCTGGCAAGGGAGAGAATGGTGCTAAATTTAGAGCACAATAATGGGGCGTTGAGGAGTCCAGGATATTTGTGGCACTTCTCATGAAGTGCTACAGTTGTAGGATGCTGCAGGGGGACTATACTGTGTCTTGGTATAAGGCTGAGGCTTGGAATAGCTTAGGCTGTCTCCAGTGCAACTGTCATTTTAGCACTGGGGCACAATGTTGTTGCCACTACAGTGACCTTAAGAAGCACAAGCAGGATCTCCCAAGCCAATTGGAGGCTGAATGTAGGACTGTGAGCATCTCTCAACTGTGTAAATATACTGACCCATAACCTATCTGTGATAAAGCATTAATGATCTGGACATCCAGCAGAGGTGCTCATTATGCTTTCATATATATTTATTTTCCTTTTGTACTGTACAGGTGCAGAGGAAATAGCTGCAAACTATGAGGATCACCAGGAGAGATTAACTCACCTCAGAGAGACACATTGTAAGTATGATTCAGTTCCAAATTCAAGCCAGAAATTTCTTTTCCTTCCCTCAATCACTAGCATCTTTGGTAGGCATGCCTCAACCTTCATCGCATGCATGCATGCCTTCCCCAATAACTCCTGCTGCTGCTTGCATTAGGAAATGAGAATAGCAGCGTATCTGTATGTAGTTTCAATGCCCAGAAGCAGCAATTACTTTATATTACTGGATAAGTATTTATAAAATATTAACCATAATAATATGTCAGGAAGAATCCAATTATTGTATTTGCAATTATTACATTAGAATGCAAATTTCCTATCCATTATAAGGAAATAAAGGCCACTGTTTTTTATATCATAGAAGTCAGATTTGTTTATTTTCTGACACTTTAATACCTTTTCATCATATATGGATGTGGCAAAGGTGTTGAAAAAATACAGTACTGTGATATGCTATTCATCTAATTATCTCTTTTTTGTCTCCTCCACCCTCTCTCTTTCTTTTTGATTTTTTCTTTGGGAGGGTTATAATTCATTAATATTCTGCTGTTTGGATACCTTGCTGCTGAAAAAGAAATGACCAACAACACAGAGAAGTAGCCCGTCATACCTCATCAGATGTTAGCATAGACACCTATCACTTTAGATTCACAATCTGTCATTGCTGCAATCACAAACCCTGCCCTACCTGCTCCAACTGCATCAGGTAGCTCTGCCCCATCTGCTGGTGCAGTGGTACCCTCCAGGGGCAGCACCAGTGGAGGTGGTGAATTTGTTACCTGGCAGAAGCTGACGGGGCTGGTGGAGGATATCATAGAGAGGGGCCTCAGTGCAATTATTGGCAGGGTAGAAAAGGTCCTGCATCAGATTACAAAGATGATGCTATATTTGGTATTGAGCCAGGGTGCTGTTGCAGAATACAGTGATGACAGTTCTGTGAATGAAGACCAGATTCTTACTATTTTCAGACTGGATGTGGGTAGAATTATGATGCCCCCTACCTATCCCCAATCATGGTGTCCCCCAACCTTTTGTCTCCATCACCATCCCAGATTGTTTTGTATGTCTTATATGTCTGCACATCTTCCTAACCTATAATATATACCTGACCTTCTCATTTCTAGGCAACTGTCCCACATTCCTCTCTCAAAAATACTAAAGAAAAAAAATATGCACCATACATACTCTTCGCTTTTCCATCGTGACACAATTGATTTGGTCCAATTGGCCGTACATTATTCTGTTATCACTCATCATTGTTGTGATGACTCTTCAAAGTCATGAAATTGCATGTACAATTCATTTATGTTATGAAGAAGTGGATACCTATGTTGCTGTCCCACCACCCTCCTGTTCATTCCTGTATTCTTTCCCATGTGTCCTATCCTTTGCTTGCTAACCTGATTTTCACTGCTATCCTATCCGCCCCTTTTTGACATGTGTAATATGGTCAAAAATATATTTACACACATCACACACATGGTTAGAAATGACCTATGAAAAAGCCTTTACTTTATGTCTTCGGCATTTGTGCAGAGGTTGGCATAACGCAACAATGCTGAGTGACAGTGAATGCTGTTTAGCTTCTTATTGCAAAAGCTGATAATCATTTTAATTTATTCTATAGTGGTCTAGTTACTTTTGCACAAATTTGCTTAAATCCACTATGCTATGAGAATACAGAAAAAAGGCAGACTAAAGTCAGTAGTTCAGCTGTAGGTCATTATAATAATATATTTCAGTTCAGTCTTTTTCTACACAATGGAAACAGCTTCCTTGTCAAAGATGCACTGATATTGTACTGCTCACTGTTATGTGGACAATAACATGATTAGTTCCTTTCAGCATTCTGCCTAAATACAATTGTTCATATATTTGTAACTCCTTTCTTAATGAACACATTAAATTCCTTTATTTGTGACAGCCTCCATTCCTATCTGATGATGTACAAGTAGTCAATACAGAGGTCTGGAGAGAGTTTAGTATAACAGGCAAGGTTTTGAATCTGGTAACATCTGTCTGTCAAGTAGCAATGGCTTATGCACAGACAATAGTTATGACACAGTTATAGGACCACATATTTCTGGTCTTGTCCTGCAAGGTTGGGTATCCACATCCCTTATGATAGGAAAGTGCTATAAGCTCTTCAAGGGGGTTCTTCATGACATAACCAACATGTACAGATCTGTGTCACGCATGATTGTTATACATCTGTCTGATATTTGTCCTGGCATTTGTTCAGAAATAACATGATGCAAATGTTTTTATGTCACTCATTGCTCAGAGGCATTACCTATTCCCAAAAGAATTATGCTCTGTATTGCATGTCTTAATCCAGAGACTTCTTTATTGCTGTTACTGTTTTTGTCACACTGTACAGCTTAATGGCAGATGAAAGATTCTATAAACATTTCTTACTGTATGACATCCAGTCAGACCATCAGAAACTGTAACTGATCCTGTGTTACAACACTTTCTTGTGTGTTGGTGCTGTTGAATTGCCATTATGTTACTGTTCCCTGTACCTTCATGGGAACATGCCTAGTATAACAAAGTCTGAGATGTTTGCAAATTAACAATGTAAAATTTGAAATCATGAAATGTTATCTGATCCGTATGGTCATTTGTCAGTTATGTGTGTTGTGTATTATTATATTACAATTTATCATTTACATGAGTATACAACACTTGTTCACCCATTACATGTTTATAGGTAATAAACCCTTTTCATATGGGTGTCACTTTCATTTCTTTGAAATCAAGACCATTTCTGATGTACATGACATTACAGCTGTAAGTTGCATTTGTTCTCATGTATACATGCTGAGGTGGGGAATACAGCTGTGGTGTGGTGCCATCTTGCATACATAAATTCCCTGTATGTATATCTCATGTGCAATAACTGCAGTCTGTACATTCATCTCATAATGCATCTTCTGTCATTCTTAACTGTTACCTCGACTCATCATTTTATTAACATGTTTATCACATTTTAACTCCTCTTTGTTACACAGAGGCTTCATAACCCCATCACATCTTTATTAGCATGTCTATTTTTTATTTATGTGCATAAAACCAGTATTGTCACTGACATTTTAATTATCATTACATCAATATGGCAGGATTTATGTTAACAATGTTTCTTTGACACTTTAGCACATTTGCTTATGTTATATCACTACACTTTACCTATTTCCCCTTCCATATTAACTATTATGCAGTAAAAAACATGATTTTTTGTATACAATTCCTCCATTTCACTTCCCCTTCTTCAGAATTCTTTCACTGTACTTGCCCTTAAATTTCTGTGCTACAGCATGTGCTTGTGTCTTAGCTTTGTGTATAAGCAAGCCATTTTGTTTACATTTTGTGCTTGTGCATGCAAACATCCACGCACCTTTCCATGGCCATGAGCACTATTGATGGCCATGGAAAAGTGCTTGCAGACATGTAAGTGTAATAAGCAGTATGCATGTTCGATTAGCGCTGCTGCTCATTATACTCGCACACTTACATCGTGGAGGCTTAGCGTGCTACCTACATGATTGTTAATGAATCCCAGAGAAAATCTTAACTAAATCAGTTTTGAGGTAAGTTGTTCCAAAACCAAAGTTCTATCTATATAGGTTTTGTGTGCCAAAAACATAAGTAATACATGAATTTTAAAGATGCTGAATCTAGTACATCTTTCAGATATTTTAACTCTTTTAAGTCAATTCAGTTTCCAGGCTTTAGCAGGTACTGGAATTCCTGGGTCTCCAACTGTCTGATTCATCAGAAATACATCTAAAATCTCCACTAAAAACGAAATGGTGTTTGTATCTTTAATAAAATATCTATTTTTTTTTCTACAATTTTTAGCTCTGAGACTAGATATCCAATAACTTTTGCCAATATAAAGACTATCAACATGGTAAATATGCCATTTCCATCACTGAAAGAAAAAAAAACACAACTTTAATCATAATGGGGTATTGTGTAGCTACACCTCATCCTGTCTTTTCTTGTCAAAAGAAAGTTTGATAAAATTGTGCAATCTTTAATCTAGAACCTGGATGTAAATGAGTTTCTAAAAACACAACTAGTTTGCTCAGATTAAGATATGCAAGCAATCCACCTCACATGAGAACACTTTTTAAATAATTTATATTTCATTATTTAAATTTCAGAATGGCCATATTTGCTGAGATTTTGTTTTGCAATAATTATCTGAAACAATGAAAAATCTAAAATGTGTTATAAGTATATTAAATATAGTACAAAGATCCTGCAAATTAACAAAAAAGATATGAATCAATAACAAATTAAATAACTTTGAATGATAGACATTTATAACAGAAGAACTAACATATACACACTCTGGCATCCCTTCATACTGGAAACCAATGTTTCCCACTTTAATTTGGTAAAAAGACCTTAAGTAAACTACCATCTCACAAATAACTTCCTTCTTTGGCCAGCTCATGTATAATATATTTGTTCCATCATGTTTCCCCTGCAGATTTTATCAGATCACAGTTAGATGTCTTATTAAAAATCCAAGCCTTTTTTTATTTGACTAGAAACATAAGTGTGCATTTGATCATTTGAGTAAATACATAATGTTTTAAGACAAAACATGTATGAATCTATTTGAATGTTAATCTTTTAAACAGTATAGATAAAAGACTCGACCCAACAGAGTAAGAAAACTAGCAATAACATGAACAAAAGATAGATAACAAAAAAGGAAAGAAGAAAAATATACTTGTAATAATTTTCATTATGATATCCATTTTAGAGCATATTAACTGTGATGTATATAAATGTATTGTTTTTCATAGCTAATCAAGCTAATTATCAGCATTGCTATGAAACAAAGACTATACATATATATTCTAGTCCCTTAGCATAGCTTATGTCATTAGCTCTTGTTACTTTGTAATTGTTTCATTTCTTTCAAGTCAATGTATAGAATCTAAAATAAATAATATTTATAAAAACTTCAGTATGATCTCCCCATGGAAAACAATACTGCATTCAATGTATATGAATGCATCACCTCTTATGCATATCTATACAGGGAGTCAACAATCACCATTGCTATGAAAGTAACATGATTTATTTCAGTTGTACTTTTATCTAGAAACAAAATGAAGAAACTATGTTGCATAAAATGGAATATATTAGATCATTAGTTTATCTATATATTATGCACAATTATAGTAAATAGGGATAAAAGAGAAGAAAACAGGAACAAATCAAACAGAAATAAATTACTTAGTATTAGGTATGTATGCCTTTACAACAGGAGAATTCCTAACATATTAAGTGCTGTTTCTTAAAATGAAATATGATCTCTTATATTATTATTAAATTAAAACATGAGAAATAGAATAAAGAAAAGTATCCATATCCCATTTTTCACTGATCTGGTAAACCATCATCATTGTTACCATTGGCATATTCTGTGAAAGTTAGATATTTATTAAAGTCACTTACTGATTTTCTTCAAAACCCTACTCTCTGTATCCCCTCTTTCCCCTATTAAAGTCATCGTTCTTCAAACTGACTGCTAGAATATATGTAAAAAGTTATGAAACATATAAGTTTAACAAGAAGGCTAAATACAACTTTTACATTGTTTTTTGTTTTCTATACACTATTATGAGAAATTGTCACTGAAATTAATAATGCTGCATATATTTTTTTATTACCTTCTTCAGTTCTCTCGTTTTGATCACAGCTTTTTCCTTATAACCAAAATTACATTTCAGTTCATTCTTAAGTCAGTTTTACTTGACTCTTAATTCATTTTCACCTTAATATTGAACTCTGTTGTTCTTGTTTTTCTCATATTCTCCAGATCTATCTCTAAATATCAATTGCATCTCAGATTCATCTTCCTTTAGTTTTGTCAGACTTAACACTGATTCTTTACCTCTTGTAAGTTTCACATATTATAAGGACAGATCAACATGCATAAGTCCATTGGATTTAGGTTTGTATACATTTGTTTTATATACAACACCAGATTATATTATAAACTTATAAAAATGCAAGCCAATCCTAATATTAAACATTACATAGAGATAGTTTCAATCTGTATACCATACTAACTCTCAGTAAAAGAGTAAATCATCGGAGATGTTTTGATCAAATTTGACATTATGTCAATAAGGGCTATCTTCTTTAAAGAATTAACTTTTGGTTAAGTAAACATTAAAACAACTCAAAATAAATTACATATAGATATTGGTAACTTTTCGGTTTCTCAGACTTCAAATATATTAAGACTGATCTATAACAGTTGCAACATATAAAGTAATAAAAATGAATAAAAAATAAAATGTTGCTTCCAAGCAATATAGATGTAAATGTTGCAGATACAGCAGAAGATATGCTTTGACACTATAGATTCAGACATGAAAATATCCAAATGTATATGGAAAATCCAACA
This sequence comes from Protopterus annectens, assembly GCF_019279795.1. NCBI lineage: Eukaryota > Metazoa > Chordata > Ceratodontiformes > Protopteridae > Protopterus > Protopterus annectens. Next base: position 633,912,399 of record NC_056741.1, on the reverse strand, counting down.
AAGACTATAATATTTAGCATTTTGAAATAAGATAATCTTGTAGAAGAAGAAGGTAGCATGCCCAAGATGATAAACATGTGATTCAAATAAACTTATTGAGAGCCTAAACTAAGGTTTGAACTGATGTCTTTCAAAAATGTTTACTTATTTATTTTATTTTATTGCATTTGTTTACCAAGAAAGTCCACTGGGCCTAAAAGAGCCCATTTTCAGTGGAGGCCCGGGGAGAAAAGCTCCAACGAGATACAGAAAAAATATATACATTAATTAGGACAGAAGTAGAGACAGTGTTACAGATAGTAAATATAGTAACATACAGAATATATACATAAAAGCAGGAATCTAGTTTGTTTGATTACAGTAATATATACAAAAAATATACATTAAAGTAGAATTCAATTAATTCAATCAGAGTGGTATAAACAGAGATATATTAATCAGTATTATTGTACCAGCATCAACAAGTGAAGATAAAAATAAATATGGAGAAAGTATCATCAGTCACTAGTAGAAAAAGACATAGGAGTTTAGTAATCATATAAGGAGAGTGAAGAGGTTAGGTTATAGAGCAGGAACATAGCCAGGAAGAGTTGAGATTATAGGTACATAGGTTCATAGGTTTATACTAGGCTATCTGCCCTAAGGCATTTATAAGCCTAGCCCAAATTTTTGTGGCTTACGCAACCCCTTATATGAAAAAATACCGTGCCCATTAGTTTGTTGTGCCTCTGTCCAGCAGTGACACAGAGATGATTCCCGGGATAAACCTATGATCTCCCACCCACAGGTCAAGATTTCTCTTGAACAGAGCCAGCGAGGTGCTCTGCCTCACATGGACCGGGATTTTATTCCACAGCATAGGGAGTCTCTGAGTGATAAATCTATCCCTCCAGCATGTCCTATTTATATCCGTGCTAAGGTTTAAGTCGCTTGCTCTAGTGGTTTTGGTGTATTTGGATTTTTTGAGGTGGAGCATGTCCATTAATTCCGGGTTGGACATGGCCTTGTATGTCAGGCACATGTCACCTCTGAGCAGATGGTATGCAACTGAATAGAGCTGGAGTTTCTTCAATCTGGCAGCATATGACAGATTTTGGAGTCCCTTTATCCTTTTGGTGAGGAACTTTTGGGGTCTCTCCAATTGCTGCAGATGTCGGGTGAGATACATCCCGAATGGGGCATTGTACTCAATCATTGGTCTGATAAGTGAAGAGTACAGGGGAACAATGACCTCACTAGATCTGGATGTGAATCCCTTCATGATCAGGTGGGCAATGTAGAAGGTCTTTCTAACCACTTTAGCAACGTGAGTGTCAAAAGAAAGGCCACTGTCAACCTGGGTCCCCAGGTCCCTGATAACCTCTTCTGTGCTTAGTGGATTGCCACCTATATGGTAGCTTGGGGTTACCTTGTTTTTCCCAAAGGGTACGACTATACATTTTTTGGCGTTTAACTTCAGGCCATGGCTCTGGCACCAGCTATCTGTTTCCGTGAGTCCCTTCTGAAGGATATCCGTGTCCGATGCACTTTCCACTATGGCGCCCAGTTTGCAGTCATCTGCAAACTTTGTCAGCCAAAGTCTTCCCATGTTGGCCTGTACTTCTGAGAAGTAGATGCCGAACAATAGGGGGCCAAGGACCGAGCCCTGTGGGACACCACTTGTGACCGGCTTGGAGTCTGACATAGCGCCAGCAACTCTAACCCTGTGGGTTCTGTCCTTAAGCCAGTTTGCAACCCATCTTGTGACATATGGGTTTACATTTAAGCTGGTAAGTTTTTCTACAATACCCGAGTGGGGTATTGTGTCGAAGGCCTTTGCAAGGTCAAGGTAGGCTGTATGGACTGCCTTTCCCTCATCAATGGCCTTGGTGACTGTTTCGAATAAGTCGACCAAGTTCAAAAGGCATGATCTGCCCTTGACGAAGCCAGACTGGGTCGGGTCCAATGTCTGCAAGTCCCCTATATCTTTGTTTATGAGCTCCATTATGATCCTCTCCATAGCTTTGCAGACTAGACTTGTTAAGCTTATGGGGCGGTAATTACCAGGGTCCGTAGAGGCACCGCCTTTGTGGAGTGGGACCACAGTTGCCGTACACCACTCCTTGGGCACGTATCCTGTGGTAAGGCTGAGATTAAACATCTGCCTTATGTGTGGGTTTAATTCCTCATTTAGCTCGTGTAGCACACAGCCGGGGACACCATCCGGTCCCATTGATGCTGTGTTTTTAGCTTTAGAGAGAGCAGCTTTCACCTGCGCATTTGAGATGTCTGGGAGGCTACACTCCGCTGGGATAGTTATCTCTCCTTTGGGGGGGGGGGTGAAGTTTGCACTGAACCTGTCTGCCAGTATGGTGGCAATGTCTGTGGGTTCAGTGATTTTTGTATCATTTTGGACTAATTCTGAGCATATCTGGGAGTTTCCACCCAGGTTCCTAACATAGCTGAAAAGGCCTTATGATTGTCCTTTGAATCCATGGCAATTTTTCTCTCAAAATTGGCCTTAGTTGATTTTATGAGTGCTCGTATTTTTTTTACTAATAATGATCAGGGGTGACTTCCCTTTTATGGATTTTGTTCTGTCATGTAATAGCTTTCTCCTCTTATTGTAAAGTTTGTTAATGGCTAGGGTCCACCAGACTGGATGTTTGCCCTTTGTGGAAAGAGTCTTGGTTTTATTTGGGATTGCCTGATCCATGCAGTCCTGGAGGTGTTCATAGAAGGCATTTGTAAAGGCTTTCGCAGCTTGGGATACTTGAGATGATTTTTCAGTATTTGTTTGAAGGTGGTGGTGCTGCCTGTGTTTCTTATAGAAGGCGGAAGTGAGTTCCATAGTTTGGAGACAGTGAAGGCATAGAGGAGTTGACCAGCAGGTAAGGTGGGCTTATCTACTTTTAGAAGTAGATGATTTTCAGATCTTAGATGCCTGCTGGGATGATATTTGGCAAGTAGAGATGAGAGAGCAGGACAGTCTGTGGGTCTGTAGATTATTTTGTGCACAGTAGTTAGTGAAAGAATCAAAATAATGCTAAATAATGTAAGGGAGATAACATTTTACAAGAGTTTGCATTAAAATACTATTCACTGTATTCCTCTATATTCACAAACCACATGTACAAATTGCACCTCTCTCTCAGTTTAGCATCCACAAGGAACCTAAGAGATACAAAACTCCAGTAAACCAGAAATACACTCAGTCAAAGCAAATGTCTCATTTGTTAGTCCAATAGAATTTCTTTGCTCATCTGAAACCAAAGTATTTCTAACTGCATAAGTTTAAAAGGGTGTCCATCCAAGTCTGAAATCACATCTTTAAGAGAAATATAATATATTACCGACGTACATTAAATATATGAAAATGGACATTAAAACTCTAAAAAGACTTCTAATTATATAGCTTTACTAATACATCACAAAACAATTTGTTAGATTAACTTCCCTCAACCAAAGAGCACAATCATCTTTACAGTTCTTGTTACCTAAACATCCACTGTAAATAACAACTTGTATGACATCTCAATCAGTGGATATAGATGTCATTAGCATTCAAATAAATAACTCAAAGGCTCAGTATAAACAGCTTGCTACTGTATATGTCCCTCCAGTGTTTTATGTGATAACTCAGCATCTCTTCTGAATGTTTCAGCTACAGCAATATAATATCCGGGGGTCACTGCATCAGAGTGGCGCCTTTAAATCTATAGTTCTTCAAATAGTAAACATGCTAAATAGAGTTCTAAACAGCAGTATGTAATAATTATTTTAAAATGTATCCATTAACAATGAGTGACCACCAATCTTCACCTGTTATCATTGAAAGCTTGCTACAAAATAATCATTAGAGTATATTCATTTATAAGTTATACTAGCAGCTTCCTCAAACTTTGTTTCAATATTTGATCTGTGATCATTCCAAATAAAAGAAAGACTTAATCTTTAAAGAGTTATAGAACACAATGGCTACTGGAACTAGGAAACACTTCTGTTACAAACTGCATGACACATCAATCATATCTGTTTAGATGGAATTGCTGACCTACAGATACTGGGTTCATGTAGATGGTATTGCAGACCTACAGACACTGGGCTCATTCAGTGAGCAAGCAACCCAGTACATCCATCCCGAGTACCTAACAGAGCGTCCAGTTACTTCATCCCCATGGACAACCAAAACTAGCCACATAAGTTGTTAACATGCAGCAGGGAAGCCCTCCCTTCAAAGTAACAAGAACTATATTATTTAGGACACTCAACAGCCATCAAATAAGGCCCTCAAACCAAAACAATGTAACACTAGCACTATCCAAACTGAATTAGACTAAATATCTATCATTGAATCATAAACCTCCACATCAAGTGGGCATCAAATGCAGCCTGTACAAGGAATGCATTCTGCTCAGTCAATACAAGAAGTCATGTCACATCTCAGTGATACCATATTCATCCCTCTGCTGCACAGATAACATTGTGTGCCCAAGCATATTTTAAGGGATGAACACAAACCCAACTCTGACCCAAGCAGTGTCTTCCTATCCAGCCACAGAATAATAAACATCTTCAGAAATTCAGGTATACATTAATATATAAATCTCCCATTTTTTTCTGTACTACTTACATTAATTGCATCTCAGTTCTCTAGGCTGTGTCCTAACTTCATTTTCTGGTGATCAGCAAACTGAAAGCAACTAATTTTTACATCCTTTTTTAGCCACAAGTAAACCTCTACACCTACAAGGGCTCATACAACCTGGTTTTGTGAAGGAGCAACAGAAATTTGAATGAATTTAAGCTAAACAGTTCCTGCTATTATCATGAGCTCTTAGCCATTATAACAGCAATAATATGGAAGAACAAGATTGAAATAAATGTAAATACACAAATCCAATGGAAATGATGTCACTGATAAATATTCAAATCCCTTAAGCAGAAAGTACAGTTTACTGACCTCTTCCTATCATATTATAAGAGATTACTACACTGAGAATTCTCTACAGTTCAGAGAGATTCTCACCAGCAGTGATGATTGGCTAATGTGTGTTGGTTAAATAGTGTGGCAACAAGAATTTTTAATTCAAAGACAAGTAAAAGATGCAAAGGGAAACAACTCATTAATGGCTAACTACAATGTCTCTGAGTTAACCATTGTGCTTTCAGACCTGGCCATACTAGTGTTCTCTATATCAGCCCACACATTGCAGTACCATAGGTGCCCCCAAATACATACACAGACATATACACATTCAGACATCTACGTACACACACGCACTCCAGACTTTCCCATGCATGCACACACATTCAGTCACCCAGAAACAAACCTGGACACACTCCATCACATTCCCAGAAAGACTCATTCACACACCAACACTCATTCTCCAAAACACATATGCACACACATCCATGCAACTGCATTCATGCCTCTACAGAAATGCATAAGTCCAAATACAGACACACATGTACCCATGACCCTATGATATCTACTTATAGTTATGATGTATGAGCTGTGAAAATTCCCATATGTGTGAATGGGTGAATGGATGAATGCTGCTAAAAGACGGCATTCAGTTATCCCTCCTAATAAAAAGAATTTACTTGGTAGAGTAATTCTGCAAATCATTCTGCCCCATTAATCCACTGCCAGCACAATTTCTGTGGGATAACACATGGCAAGTTTGCATTAGCCACTCCCTGGACCACTGCATTTACATGTACTATTGCTATGGAGATTGCTTTCCATACCACAGCCACAGCTAGTGGAGAACAGTAGTGAGACAGTGGCCCTTGAATCTTTCAGGCTTATGAAAATGAGTAAACCTGTGATATCTAGCTTTCTACATCACAATAAGAACTTCTGAATCTAAGGGATTTTCATATAACTCTCAATAGATAGATATACATGAAGAATAACAAGCATACAGCAACTTTCTCACTTTAAAACCTTATATTTATATTAAAAAATATGCCCACTGAATGGCGCACAGCAACAGTTATCCCACTCCACAAAGAGGGAGCCACCACTGATCCCGGGAACTATCGCCCTATTAGCCTGATGAGCCTGGTCTGTAAGGCCATGGAACATATCATCATGGAACTCATAAACAAAGGCATTGGTAACCTCCAAACCCTGGACCCCACCCATTTCAGGTTTGTGAAAGGCAGATCATGCCTCCTGAACCAGATCGACTTCTTTGAGATAGTCACCAAAGCCGTAAACGAGGGTAAGGTGGTTCACACAGCCTATCTTGACCTCACCAAGGCTTTCGACACCATCACCCATTCTGAAATTATAGCTATACTCACTAAACTAGGTATAAATCCCTACATCACAAGATGGATTGCCAACTGGCTCACTGACAAAACCCACACTGTAAAAGTTGCATACTCCAAATCTGACTTCAAACCAGTGACAAGTGGAGTACCACAGGGTTCAGTCCTGGGACCTCTCCTGTTTGGTATCTACTTCTCTGAAGTACAGGCTAACACAGAAGGCCTTTGGCTAATGAAGTTCGCAGATGACTGCAAACTAGGAGCCATAGTCGAGTCCCCAAATGATGTGGACATCCTACAGAAGGGCCTCACTGAGACAGATGCCTGATGTCAGAGCCATGGCCTCAAGCTCAATGCCAAAAAGTGCATTGTCATCCCCTTTGGTAAACATTCTGTACCCATGAACTACCACATAGGCGGCAGTCAACTTAATGCCAAATGTGTTTTAAGAGACCTTGGGACCCAGGAGGACAGTAGTCTCTCCTTTGATAATCACATCGCCACAGCAGTCAGGAAATCCTTCTATGTGGCACACCTCATCACAAAAGGGTTCTCATTCAGGAAAAAAGAGGTCATTGTTCCCCTCTACTCGACACTCATTAGACCCATTCTAGAGTACAGTGCCCCTTTTGGAATGTAGCTCACAAGACATCTGCAGCAGCTGGAAGGGCCACAGAAGTACCTCACAAAGAGGATTACTGGCCTCAAACAAATGCCCTATACTGACCCTCTCAAAAACTCCAGCTTTACTCCGTAGCATATCGCCTACTCTGAGGTGATCTCTGCCTAACATACAAAGCTATGTCAAACCCAGAGCTGTTGGACATGCTACACCTAAAGAAATCCCAATCACTACGAGCTACACTCTTAAGGGACCTAAACCTTGTCACCACAATAAACAGTACATGTGGAGGGATAGATTTCTGTCCCAGAGACTTCCCATACTCTGGAACAAGCTACCCATCTATGTCAACTACAGTTTTTCATTAGCACTCTTCAAGAAAAATCTTGATGAGTGGATGGGAAATAGGAAATACACCCCGGGGATCACTTCTGTGGCTCTGCTCGAACCTTGTTGGCTAAGCTTACTTAGGCCCTTGGGCAGATAGCCTAGTACCTACCTACTAACCTATGACCCTATATGTGTTCTGAACTTGAACTGATGTTCATTACTCATGATATATTTTTATATCCTTATTTTGTGTTTATCTGCATGTCATTTTTAAACTCTGTTTAGTTGCATGTAATTTTTAAATATATGTTTAGCATTGCTTGTACCCTCTCTTTATCTCATTTTACAAATTATGTAATTAAGTAACTTTTTCATACCTCTCAACTGTACAGATTTTCGCAGAATGTCCAGATTTCTGCCTCCTATTTTTGGTGTGTTTCTCATACAATTGTGTTTTTTCTGGCAAATTGTTGGTAAATCATTGAGGATTGCAGTCAGAAAATAATGACAGACATTTGAGTTTCAACTTTATACCCTTCAGATAATTCATGCTAATGCAAATCTGTCATTCTATCAACTTTCTAAGTTTGTGAGAGCAATAATTAAAAGTGTCCCTATTTTTGGGCTTTTATCCCCCCATTGTTTATGGCTTTGTCCAGATTTTTTGTTTTAAGAGGTTGAGAGGTATTTTTGGAGCTTTTCTCCCTGGGTCACCGCTGAAAATAGGCTACTGGCCCAGTCGGACACTACCTGGTAATCAAATGTAAACAAATAAATAAGTAAATAAAATCATACTCTTTTTAGTATTTTTCCACATTTGTATATATATTAACTTAGTAATTAAAAATATGACAAAGAATAAGACTGTCTTACCTTTACATCTTAGCCCACAACTTTTTAGAAGAAAAATATATTTTTATTAAGAAAAGTTTAGTACTTGTTTTAATTGGAGAAAATGTCGTTTATTAAAACCTCACATATTGACTGTACCCCAATTTTTTCCAGTTTTTATTTATGCATTTTACCAAAATATATGTACAAAGTTAATAAATAGTTCCATTTTTAATAACTAATATGTGGATTGGTTTAGATGCTACGACAATCTTTCAAGTATAATTTTCAGTGTCTCTGAATAACACCACTCCATATAATCACTATTGAGATTTTTTTTCATTATTGAATGGGTTATGAAAAAATCAAGGCCTCAGGAGAGGCCACCTAAGAGTTTGTTTCCATAACTTTTGTATTATAAAAGGACTTACCAGCCCAGATATCCAAACCTCTATTAAATCAAGCAAGAAAGGAAGATGCTGTACTATATAATGGTAATGAATTCCATGGGTCTGTATTAAATAATCAAAGCTTTAGGTAATCGAATACCTAAAGCTCGACACCTAAACAGCGAAAGCTGTAAACTGGGAATGGCCACTTCAGCAAATTTTTTCATAGAGAAAAAAATGCGCTTGGCCGGACAAAAAAAACGAAACTTTCAAGCTCTAATCGGTGTGCCCCCCACATCCCCCTAACTAAATATACCAACTATGAGATCGCTCTACAGTGAAGAAAAGGGCAGATTCCCATTAACGGCCAAGCAAATTTTTCCCTATGAAAAAATTTGTGGAAGTGGCCATTTGTGATTTACAGCTTTTGCTGTTTAGGTGTTGAGCTTTAGTTATTCGATTACCTAAAGCTTCAACTATATGATATAGACCCGAATTCCACTATCTGCCTCCCCTGCACACTAAGTTATTATTCTTAATATGAGAGGACGCAACAGGTAATTTGACATACATTCCTGTTCCTAGTATTAACACAGTGGTTAGTAAATGTTAACACCAAATTCTAATGACATATTTTCATTACTGAGAAACTTGAAAATAAGAATAATATCATCTCTATATAGTTTATAATCCAGCCAAATATAAATTTAATGTCAAGTTTATCCTTATAAGGAAAACCAAAAAGAAAAGAAATCTGCCTTGAAATTATTTTCTGGATTCTTTTTCACAGGATTTGGTATAAACACACATTACCCTGCTGTAATTTTTATGTGGCCCAATAAGGACCATTTGTAAGTGTAATATTACCTTGATATCACTGTTGCTAATAATTTGCAGAATGCCCTTCATTATCCCATAACATTTGGACAGAACAAGAACATATGGTTGTATCTAAAATATGCCAAAGAACAAGACTGGTTATCTACAGTTACCCCTAGATCATTGACTCTGGTAGCTGATGGAATAAGTTCATGATCTCATGCATAAGGATACATATGGTTTAATACCCCAGAATTAATGACTGAGATTCCACCCTCTTTAGCATGCAATAGCAATGTAAATCATCCAGATACCTCATCCCTGTAATCTACAAATGTAATCTACAAATTCTCTGACTACCACCTCATCTAGCTCTATGACCCAGGAAACCCATAACACATAGTTAAACATACTGGATACACTCCTCATTCAACCCAATACTATATTAATGGGTAATTTTAACTACTCTACTGTAAACTGAGAATCTTAAACTACCCCAAATATACAGGCCCAGCAATTTCTGGACTTTGAAAACACAAACAACCTGGACCAGCTAGTCAACTAAGGTACTAATATCCTTAACCTGGTCCTCATAAACATGGGAGAATGCTGTACCCCCTCCCCGGTGTAATCCTTGTTCAGGTAGTTTATCTTTTGGAGTAAAAATAAAACCCAGGACCCAGCTAACTCTGGAACTTATAGGAATTATTGTAATGCAAATTTCCAACTAGATTCTAATAACTCCTAACAATTTGGCTATTTAGACACTTACCCTGCAATCTTTAGCCTGGGGGGTTCTATGAACTCAGGTCTATAGATTGCTTTTTGCAGCATTTGCTGCTCAATCTCTCCTGAGTGTGATTTTCTACAAGAACTAACTACTTCACATTACCCGTGACCACTCCCACACCCCTCCTCCAATATTGTCCCTGCAAAGTGTTTTTAACCCCCTGGAACCATCTTGGCTTACTCACAGTAGCTGCCAATTCCCTTCAGCTCATGGTGTATCTCATTGTAAGTGTTTGAGCTTTATTTTTTATATTTCAGCTAAGGTCTCTACAAACTCAATTGTTCTATTAATTTGTTACTGTTAGCATTGCTACTGTTGCAGAAATGGTCTCCTATTTATACAAGTTGTAGACAAAGTGTTACAATGTATCATTTTCCTGTCTTATTTGGTGCTTAGTGTGCTTCATGCTACTAGCACTTAGATGCTATAGTGTCAAACTGGGTTTCTACTCCTCATCACTTTTGTTTAGTATATACTTTTTAGTTAAAATAGATGCTAAGCAGTGTGACTGAGTGTTCTGTGATTCAGTTTGAAGGAAAGCATATGTTAAATACAGAACACCATATTACGGCTAAAATTCCTGTTTTGCTGCCAAGTCAGAGCGATCATTAGTTTTTTTAACTGCTGTACCATGACAAATATTATAGCAATGTAGATATGTAAATGTCTGTGTTGCAATATTTAAGTACTGTTATATACAATTGCTGTGATAGTTTACTACTGCTATATCTGTGATAAAACTGTCTCTTTCATGGGCTACCTAAATTATCTGGTACATAACACTAAGTAAGGTGTTTTTTTATGTCAAGGACTTCATATGTGAATGCATAACAGTTTCCTGAGTCTTTTGTACTAAACACTTTGTACCTGTGTAAATAGTGCAACGTGCTGCTACTCTTAAACCCAATACCCTTCCTGCCTGGGTGATAATTTATTATTTCAGTTACTTTTTACAGCACTTCTCTCTCATTCCCCATTCAGAGACCTTAATGTAATAATTCTTTTTATCTCCATCTTTTCATTCCTGTGAGCGGGTTCTCTCTCAGTCCCCCACTTGCTGAATCCTTGGCTATTGGCCGCATCTGCAGTGAAGAAACCAGCCACAAAGACTCAAGGGCTTTAAAAAGAAAATAAGTTACTGTGGGTGTATAGCTATGTTTCTCTCTTAGCCTGCTACTGTAGAAAGTACCTGGTCTAAAGCAGAAATAACTGGCTTTACCCATGACTAGGGATAGCAGCTGCTTCTCCACCCCCATCAGCTGTAAATGCATTTCCCAGTTAACTTTTTCTTTTTAGTTATCAGTAAACCAATATAAAGCTCTAGGTGAACAAAAGTAACCCAACAGATACACTGGAATTGCCCACTTGTAAAATAGAGGGAAAAAGGTACTTAAACTGCCACTTTTTGTCTGCTTCAAACTAGGTATCTACCCAGAAAGGACACAGCTGAAATCAGGTCTATAGATTGTTTTTCCCTACTAGATTCTAATAACTCCTAACAATTTGGCTATTTAGACACTTACCCTGCAATCTTTAGCCTGGGGGTTCTAGCCCACTCAGTTTGCTGTGCTCACTTCACTCCTCACCCTGCCCCCTATCCCCACCCACCTCAGTACACTACATTTATTCATAGCCTTAACCCCACCCCTAATTACCACCAATTAAGCTACGCCACTAGTCACTCCCTCCCCCTACATCCAGCACAATTATGCTACTACCTAATATAATAACAATCCTAACCTGCATAGTTCTAGCTCACATTACATCCTACCAAGGCTCCACAGTGACATGCCCCAACTTCCACTGTACTCTCTCAACACCCTTCCTCAAACATTTACACTATAACTACACAACCCCTGACACCAAAAATCATCCTCCCAATACACACACTCCATTACCAAACACCTAACACACTCAAAAATAAAATATCCCTAAGATAACATAAGGAATTTACTATGTATATAAAGCATATCCTAAACACCCTCTATAAACTAGCCCTCGCTGGAGACATCCATCTAAACCCTGGTCCTCCCAAATCCAACCTAACCACAAACCCTAGTCCAAGCAAATCCCCCCCACAATTCAACTTCTGGCCAACCTACTTATAATGTTACTAAACATCAGAAGCATATGCAATAAAATCCAAGAACTACATGCCAGCATAAGCATATATTCCCCAGATATTCTCTTCCTATTTGAAACCTGGCTCAAACCTCACATCAAAAGTGAGGAAATACTTCCACCTGAATACATCCTTCACTTAGACAGATTGTCCAAAAAAGGAGGTGGTGTAGCATTGTTATTTAAACACCACCTCAATATTCAACTCCTGAACTCATCTGCCCCTCACCACAACAATGAAGAAATCCTTTATGCCAATCTCAAACTAAACCCAAACAAAACAATCAATATCATTGGATGCTATTTCCCACCAGAGCAAAATAGTACACACCTAGAAAATCTCCTGAGCTGGGCTAGTCTATCTCTACCCCAGAAAACCATAATTCTCAGTGACTTTAACATCAACTGGCTATCCTGTAATAACAATCTCCCAACCATTAACCTTAATCTCCATGGGTTCACTCAACTCATCCAATTCCCTACCCGAATCAACAAAAACCCTAACAATCATACCTTACTTGACTGGATCCTAGTCAACAAAACCCCTCACTCTTACCTAGCAGGCTGCTTACCTGACAGTCTTAGTGGCCACTGCCCCACTTTCCTAATTCGGCACCACAAACACAGTCTCAAGCCCATTATCCACAGGCAAATACAGAACAAGTCCAACTTCAACCCCAACTCATTCATCTCCTCCCTGCAAAAAATTAACTGGTCACCACCAAAATACCTCAACCTATATGTGGCTGTCCACTTCTTCAACCGTACCTTCCTCTCCATCCTAAACACCCATGCTTCTGTAAGAAATGCCAAAGTCAGATCCAGGCATGCCCCATGGTTATAAAAGACCACCAGAACCCTAATGAAATCCAGAGATAAGGCCTGGGAGCACTGGTGACTAACAAAAAATAACTTAGATAGGCAATCATACTTTGAACTGCACAATAAAGCCAAAAAGCATATAAAATTAGACAAATCCCTCTACTATAAATCGGGTCTATATTAGAACATCGAGGTTTAAAACCTTTGAATGTTCTAATATCAAACCCTACAGAGCGAAAGCTTAAAATATGGAAGTAACAGAAACCCGAAATCTTTCCTAGGGAAAGATTTTGGTTTTCTGTTTCTGTTGCTTCGGTATTTTCAGTGCTGTGGTGGAAAGTTATGGGTCGGGTTCAGGTAAGTGTGCGATTGTGTGGATGTGAGGGTTAGGGTGGGTTAGGTGAGTTAGGGTTAGGGTAGGTTAGGTGAGTTAGGGTTAGGGAGTGGGTGAGGTGAGTGTGTGATAGTGACGGACCTTAGGGTTAGGGTTTGGGTTAAGGTAAGTGGATAGTTAGTGGTGTGTGTATAGTTTAGTGTAGGGTTAGTTGTAAGATTTTGTGTGTGTGTGTGTGTGTGTGGATTGCTGTTTGTTTGGTGTGCTTGTGTTGCGTGTATGTGTTTAGGAACAACAATTTTTTCCCTGGGAAAAAAAATCGCTGTTCTGACAGTTCGAGATTGTAAGCTTTTGCTTACATAGGGTTGATTAATCAACGTTCGCTTCTTTACGCGGTCAGTGATCTAATATAGACCCTATAAATCCACCCTAAACTTTACCAACCACAACCCTAAGCAATTCTGGTCCACTATTAACACTATCCTCCACCCAGGGAAGGTTGATACCTCCCAGCCATCCATTTCCCCCTCCTCCAGCAGTATTGCTGAATCCTTCAACAAACACTTCACTGAAACTATAACATCTCTAAACAAACAAGACTTCCCTACAACAGCCCCCCATCTCCTAACCCTAAACCCCCACTCCTCTTTTCTTCTTCACCTCAGTACCTACCTCCAACATAAAAAGACTATTGTCAAAACTTTAACCCACCAAACTCACAGCCAACAACCTCCCCTCTGAATGCTTGAAAATTGCATCTGATACACTAGCCTACTCAATTTCAGTTCTAATCAACCATTCCATAACAGAATGCTATGTTCCCTCGATATGGAAAATATCCCACATCATTCCCCTCCACAAAGGCACCCCCTCCACTGACCTCTTCAATTACCTTCCCATTGTTATCCTCTCCCCTTTCTCCAAGATACTTGAAAAATGTATCAACACCCAGGTCTCCAACTACCTCCTAGCTAATAATCTCCTCTCCAAAACCCAACATGGTTTCAGGCCATATCACAGCACTACCTCCGCTCTGCTCTCCTTCACCAACACTATACTTCATCACAAAAACAATGACCTCTTCTCTACTACCGTATTTCTAGATCTCTCAAAGGCCTTTAACATGGTATCTCATGAGCTACTACTCTCTACTCTCCCCAACCTCTCCTTCTCACAATCAGCCTACAACTGGTTCTACAGCTATCTACATGGATGCCAGCAATCAGTAATCTGGGACGATAACCTATCACCTCGTCTCCCAGTTACTCACAGAGTTCCCCAAGGGTCTATCTTTAGCCCACTGCTATTCTCCCTTTTCACTAACAACTTACATACAGCCACCACACAGGCATGTCTTATACAGTACGCAGATGACTCTACTCTCATCTGCTCTGCCCCCACTCTACCAGAACTACAACAAATCACACAGGAATCATTCTCTTCTGCAGAAAGCTGGCTATCCAATGCTCAGCTCCTACTTAACCCAAGTAAGACAAACCTCATCCTGTTCCAACCTTCCAAAGCCACCCAAAACACCCCCCACTTCAACATTCTCGCCAAAGGCTATACCATCATCTCTCATCAGAACACACAAAATTACTCAGTGTGGAAATCGACAACAAACTTAAATTTGACACCCACATATCTCTCACAATAAAAAAAAAGTTCACAAGAAACTTGGTGCATTATATCGAAGCCCCCAATTCCTAACCAAGGCAGCTGGAATCTCCATAGCCAATTCCCAGCTAATCTCCACCCTACTCTCTGCATCCCCCATACTTACCAACCTTAGACAGACAGACCTACACAAGCTGGATGCTTGTTACAACAAAATTGCTAAATTTGCCACTGGAACCTCCTACTGCAGCCATCATTGTATCTCCCTTAAAGAACTAAACTGGCTAGAACTCCCACAACTCCTTCACTTTAATCAACTCACCCTCGCTCATAAACCTATTAACCACCCCCTTAACATCCCTTCCTTTCAAACCCTTCTCCAACCTTATCACTCCACTAGGCCCCTAAGATCAAGCAACAAAAATCACCTCACTGTTATCAAACCCAAAAACTCAGCAGGAGAAGCCATATTTTCATGTACCTTATCTAAACTTTGGAACAATCTTCCACCCTCTATAACTATTCTACCTTCCAGCAGCCTTTTTAAGACTGCACTCAAATTCCACTTAAATTTGCACTGGCTTTGTCCTTGTTCTAATCCAGACTGGCATCCCCCCCCCCCCCCACCTAGACTCTTAACCTAACTATACTACTGCCACTGCTAACTACAGTCAGAATTAGCTAGTTGTCTTTACATACTTTAAAATCTTGTCTGACAACTTTGTTACTAATATTATAAGTGACAAGAAACTATCTTACCTTGCAATATTTACTGTATATACTGTTGATAATCAATGGGCGGCCACGGTGGTGCAGCGGTTAGCATTGCTGCCTCACAGCAAGAGGTTCTCCGGTTCGATCCTCGGCTGGGGTACCTTCTCTGTGCGGAGTCTGCATGTCCTCCCTGTGGTCGCGTGGGTTTCCTCCGGGTGCTCTGGTTTCCTCCCACATCCCAAAGACATGCTGTAGGTTGATTGGACACTCTAAATTGGCCCTAGGTGTGAGTGTGTGCATGTGTGTGCCTTCTGTGGAAGGTTGGGTGCCGGGCTGGCAACTTGACACCGTAAAACTCCACTGCCAATCATGAGTGGGCAGGTGATCCACTGTGGCGACCCCTAACCAGGAAAAGCCGAAAGAAGAAGACTGTTGATAATCAGTATCTTGTTATTGTATTAAAGTCAACAACCTGTAATGTTGTTTACTATTGCTGCAACATTGTATTTCTATTTATCATGTACATGATGTGGAGCTTTTCTCCCCGAGCATCTGCGTCCATTTGGAATTCCCAGTAAATAAATAAATAAATAAATAAATAAATAAAATTAAGTGACATCCTGGCAAAATTTCAAGCCTCCCCCAACCCTGAGAACATTGCAGCTTATGCAGAATTGTTCATGGAAATCCTATGCAATCATGATAATGGCTGCACAGAGACAGCTGTACCTATCCAGAAGAAGCACAGGACAAACTGATAAAAAACAAGCCACCCTGTTGGAATCCCAACATTAATAGGTTGCATAACAAAAGGAAGAAAATCATGGAAAAAAATTATGAAGTGCAATACCCAAAGTAAAATCTCCCTCATTGCTCTCAACAAGCAGATTATGGGGCTAATCAAGCCTACCTAAGCTAAATTTGAGGTAAAGTAGCTTCTTGAGACAAGAAGAATTACAAGGCATTTTTCATTTATGTTCACAACCTCAAAGGCAATAGACAACAATGTGCTGAACTAAATGAAAATGGAGCCACCTATACTGAGAGAGTAGATCTGGCAAATCTACTGGCTGACATATTTAGCCCCAATTTTACCACCCACCCCCAGATACCACTCAGGAAATACCCTTGGACATAACTCCCCTAACTATCACTAAGGAAAAGGTCCTCAGTGCACTTCTCAGGGCCAGGAACACTGCATCAATGGGCCCCCAAAATATCCGCAGATGCCTGCTTAATAGGATGAAACATATGAGGACCACTAGGATCGCTGTTTAACCACAGCCTTCAGGCAGGCTTCATGCCAAGTGAATGGTGGACTGCAACTCTCATCCCACTGTACAAGGGTGGGCCATCTATGGGCTTGTTTTGGGTCTATATTAGATCAATGAACACATAAATGCTCGAATCTGTAAAGGTCGACCGTTATAGATCAAACATTTATGTGTTCGAAAATCTTTAAAGGAAAAAAAAACTAAGTAATAAATACATAAACCAAAGGGTGTAGGCAGAGGGGCAAGCCGCCCCTGCACCACCTTACTTAAATATACCAACTCCAATATCGCGCTACAGTGTAGTGAAGGGGAAATTTCCCGTTTCCGCACTGTAGTGCACTAATGTGCGATCTCGGAGTTGGTATATTTAATTAGCGGGGGGTGTGGGGGGTGCAGGGGGTCTTGCCCCTCCCCCTGTTAAAACCCTTTTCTTAATTTTTGTTTTCTTTATTTTGTTTTTATTATATTTTCAAACATTTAAATGTTCGATCTCTAAAGGTCGACCTTTAGAGATTCGAACATTTAAATGTTCGTTGATGTAATATAGACCCGCTAGTTTCATATGCAGGGTAGACAAAATGGTGCATACTGCCTATCTTGAAATGGTCAAAGCATTTGACACAATACCTCACTTGGGACTAGTGGATGGGGGATCAGAAATTTACCTCTGATCTTGCCCTTATGCCTCTAGTAGACAGAAGCAGCCTTTAAATGCTCACCCACCCATGACCAAGCCTAAATATACCCCTTAAATAACCCTAGAGTATCAAAACTTGTCAGATACATTTGGAAAGCATGGCTAGGCTTAAAAAGGTCCCCTGGGGATGTTAACCTAGTATTCACCTACAAACCTATGAACCTATCTCGATCTTTGTGTCTTCATGATATTTGCTGATCCACAGATCACTGGAGAAAAGGATGGTAGTCATAAACAGACTAAACAGAAAAGGCAACAGTACAGATTCCTACAGAGCACCAGCATTTACAATAACTTCCTCGGAGTACTTCTCCCTTACTCTGACTTTGTAACTTCTGTCATACAGCCAGTTTGCACCGCATATTTTAATGCTTCTGTTTATTTTCAGACTTTCCATAACCTCAAGAATATTATAATGTGGCACAGAATCAAATATCTTTCTTTTTTAATCTAAGTAGGTAACAACTACAGGAAGACTGAAATCAAAAGCATCAACCACAATGGTGCAAAATTCTGTTACTAAGACAAACTCTGACAGAAATTAATTCATGTTGGGAAATATATCGCTGTCTGGTGGTAACAAATAATAAGGATAGCAGTGTTCTCACAAATATATTCCAGACCAAGGATCTAAAACGCATGGCCCTGATGCCTAAAGCAGTCCTCAAATAAACATAATTTGGGGTGAAGGAAGCTACTCTACTATATCAGTAGCTGTGCTGGCGCCCTTTCTTTTTGATTTTGAGACTGTGACTCTCAGATGAGTGTTTCTGGTAGATTGAGTTTGAGACACCTTTTCCTGACAAATAATACTATAACATCCACTGTACTGAATATTTTAATATCACTCTCTAAAAACAGCTTTACTTTTCTGGAAATGAAATGGGAGACTTCATATCATTCCTCTTGAGTGGTTTTACCATAGGCCAACGCCACCTTCGTTTTACCATTGTTTTTGTAGCAAAATCATTGTCAAACTTAATTATGTTTAAACCAAATTTGATAGAAGTAGGCAAGCAGTCTTTAGTACCATTTTTACATAAATTTTACAACAATAGAACTGGGTGAAAATCTTGTTTTAGAAGAGGGCTTCACTAAAGATCTGTGGACTCTGCCTTTGCCATAGTAGCAAGCCTCTGGGACGTTCAGCATTTTAGGTAACTAAGAAGTCACAAGATTTATCATATGAGTTCACCCTAATTTTCTCAGGGTCACCATACTTTAAGACTTTCTAATTTGTATGATAGTCAAATGTTTTTGTTTTAGTAAAAACCAAGTCTGAAATCCTTCCTCTCTCAGTCTGTCATAAATATATGTCCTTGCGTTTTCAATGTATTCTATGGCTGAGTATTGCTGCTAGTGTTTGCTTGTTGCAGTTATCTTGGATGGAGTCCATTTTACTTTGGAACCGATTCATTTTCATTAAAAAAATATATATAGATGAAATCAGTCTGTGAGAGTTCCTTTTTTAGAGACATCACTTGCTGTACAGACTTAACAGAACTAATTTTCATTATTAGTCTAAATTATGAAGATTTCTGGAAAGTTATTATTCTTAGTACAGTTCTCCAAAACTACCAGATTTGATTTAGAAGACCGGCAAATCTGTTTCTGAAGAAATGAACACCTTGAATATAACCATGAAGTTCAACCTTCCTGTCAAACGATAGGGTATAATCACAGCTTCAGCAAGGAGTTGCTGCACAAGCCATCTTACATGACATTCATCAGTCCTATGTAATTTTGGTAACTATTTCTCATTTTGCATAATTTTCTGCTCCTAACAGAATTTTCAAGACTTTATGTCACAACACCATTTTCATTTGTATGAACTAATGTGTGGTCTTGTCTGCATCTAATTAAGCCCCTGCAGCTACCAGTCTCATGTAATCATTCCATGAGTATCTGCAACAGTGTTATAACTGGTGAAAATGAACTACAGTATCAGTCCTTTTCGTATAAGTTGTCAGATGAATGCCTTCTATGCATTTTATTCATTTATTTATTTATACATTTGATAGTTATGTGGGAGGGTGGTCCTGTGGGTATTTTTCAGTCATGACCCAATCTGAAGAAGACATACAAGTATAAATATAGCTACACAAGTAAATCTTTGATGCAGAATAATGTAGCATATAATTAAAGTTCACAGTTCTAAACAAAGGATAATAGGTAATGTAGCAGACAGTAAAATGTTATCTATACATCTGGTTGTCATTTCCTTCACTAACATATTGGTAGTAAATAAGTGATAAAATAGTTCTAAGCTAGATTATAGAATTTTGAAAACTAGCGGGCTAGATGATATGTTTGTTTGCCAGCATTGTATGCATAATTATACAATAAAGGCTCATTACTATTCAGAAATTATCATCCTGATTGGGCAGCCCAGCCAGCATACCCGTTGTAAACTGAGCATATACTAACAGAAAAAATGTCCCCCACTAAGAAATGCTTCATCTTTCTATTGGAATATACTACATTACTCCCACAGCATATTTTACGAGGAACAGCGCAAAATATTAGTAAAATAAGTAAAATTCTGCAAAATTATGCACAGCAGAGTGGTATGCTTCTAGCAGTATGATCGGTCATACTGCCACTAACAATACTTCTCAAATGTCCAGATTTTTTCAGAATGTCCTTTATTTTCCTCACATCTCTGCCGTGTTCCTCATAATTTTCTTTTCTTAAAGTACTCAGAATTATCTCAGATTAGCATTTTAGTCTTACGATTATTTAATATATATCAATGTTAAACAATGTTCGATTTTTTGTAGCCTTTACCTCCCATTATTTCTTACTCTGAACATAATTCTTGAAATCAGTGGAGATGTAACCTGGCAATAGTATTTAAAAAAAACAGAGAAAGAGACAAATCACTATAGAAATATTCACTTCTATGTGTCTATCTTGCCCTGCCCTGATGACAGATGTACAAGGGTGGGGACGTAGGTGCCCATATTCATACGCAGTACATTAGTATTAAGCAGCGGAGGTGGAAGTACACTACAGTGCCATTACACAATGAAATTATTTAAAAAAGGTAAACAGTTTCTTTCTAAAATAATGTCATTGTTGCATACAGGAGTGCGTCATTGTATACCATTTTCTATGAATGATCTTTGAGGATAATTTGCTAGTGCACTTCTAACATGGAATATTTTGGCTACATAATGAGGTATAATTACATACAGAAGGAGTGCCTCATTGTATACCGTTTTCTATGAATTGCATAGATGCCATTTTGAGGTATACCATCTCTGCTCCATGGCTTACAATATTTATCAATAGCTCCCATTATGAGTGTTATATTGTATAAGAAGTGAACAGGTTTATCTATTTCAAGTTGTCAAGATGTTAGTAATTCATAAATATAATTCTCAATTTGAAATGTATTTGTTGTTGCTTGCCTTTCAAAATTAAATCTGCCATTTCATTTTTGTACACAACAAATTGTGAGAAACTCTCTGTGTTTACCAATGTTTTGTGGAAACATGGCCCAATTTCAATCACCTCATTTTGCAAAACACCAGAATTTGTGGATCTAAACTTCAATTTACTCCTTACTACCAAAGGAATACCCAAAATAGTTAAAAAGGTACAGCACAAAATAGTTCTGCATATTGCAGGGAAGAAAGAAATGAAGGTATTCAGTACTTGCATCTTTCAAAAAGAGGGGAACGGCAATTATTCTTACCATTTATGAATCATTTATTCTGTACAAGAAACTAACACTGAAGAGAAATGACAGATGATTATGTAAATGAGGTTCTGAACTGAGCCAAAAGCTGAATTTGGTATGCTATGGATATCTTCTGAGTGAACAGAATTACAAATATATAGCAAAAATAATGTAGTGAAGAAATGGTGAGACTAGTGAATTAGATAATAAAGTGAAAATTCACAGTATCAATATAGACAATGAGAAAAAAAGCCATGCAGTGCAAAGGAATTATGACTTTTTTCATATTCGAGTCCCATGTACTAGGTGTATCTATAAGCACAAAACAATATGTTTACCAAATTTGATCAGTTTTCCATAAGCCATGGTAGAAGAAATCAATTTTAAAAATGTGCAAAAAAAAAAAAACCAGGTATGTTCAAAATAAATTGAATGCTGTAAAATCAAAACAAGAAAGCAAACAGTAAACACAAATAAAATGTGAATGATGATTCTGTGACATCAGAAAATAAAGAAAGGCTTAGAATTAATAAGAAAAATGATTACGTTTTAGATCTGAGATTAAAGTATAATATTATGTTGGAAAATACTGTGAAAGTATTGCGGCTAAAAGGAAAGCAGTGTTAACATTAATAGCACATTCCTGGGGGGGGGGTTGTTATAATGGGTAAGGTGTTTACCTTACGGACACAAAGTGCAGAGTTTGATTCTCACATGGGGAAATTGGCTAGGCTTAAAATGGCAAAATAAAACTGAGAACCAATGAATATGACAACCAATTGCAGTACTCCAAGTGGAATTGTGACCAGGAAATGTAGCCAAAAAATCTTCTTTATTCACAATAAATTGAGCACTTTCGGGAGAATGTAACATACACATCATCAGAATTCAGTGCAAGTGCTCAATTTATTGTGAATAAAGAAGATTTTTGACTACATTTCCTGGTCACGATTCCACTTGGGGTACTGCAGTTGGTTGTCATCTTCATTAGGCTTAAAATGGCCCACAAAGGCAGTTAGAGTACTACTAATTTATGAACCTATTATGTAAATCAACCGGATCAAAAGCTATTAATATGTGGGATTTCCAAGATGGCTGCACACTGATCAACAGCTTAATTTCAGCTCTCCCAGTGTGAAAAATGAATCCACCCATACTTGTGAAATAAAACCTAGTAATTCTGCCAGCTTGAGTAAAATTCAGTTATTGACTATTTAGTACACTGCCTAAATGCCAGCAGAGAAGAAATTTAGAGAACCAGAAAAAAATCAACTAGAAAAGATGAAGAGAAAACACTAGCTGTGGGGAATCCTGCAACTGTTCAGCAAAAAGCAGTCCACACTCCAACTTTGGTTCAAGAGATGGCTTCTAGTATTTTGGAGGAAAAAATAAATCAAAAGTACTCTGAGCTGATAATGAAACATTGAAGAAGTATATCAACTCAAATAACAAAAGGCTATAAAATAGAAGAAACTTTATTCAGATGAACTGATAAAACTGCAAAAATCAGAGGTTGAAATGAAGCAAAGACTTGCTGAGTATGAGACTTGCCAGTAAGCACTGTTTCAAAAATGGTAGAGTTAGAAGATAGAGCATACAGAGAAAACCTGAGATTTTCTGCTGTACTAGAGAAACTGGAAGGAAAAGACTGCATTAATTTTATGAAAACATAAGTAAGCAATTGGATTAGTATTCCACAGCTAGATTTGTTAATTGAAATGGTATACTGAGTGTATGCTCCAAACCTGGCCATGAGAAAGCAGCCAAGACCTGTATTAGTAAAGATGCAATCATTCCAGTAGAAAGATTTGATACTGACAAAATTGTAGCAGAACAGAAAAGTATTAAAGATTGAAGACAATAGACTGTTTGTGGAAAATGGTTATTCACTGTGAACCAGACAGAAGAGAAGCAAATGTATCCCAGCAATCAGGGAATATTGAGAAGCAGGTATGAGATTCAAGTTGCTATATCCATCTTTCTTCAGAATATTTTTTTCCTGGAGGATCAAAAACATTTTTGAGACATAACAGGCTTAGGAGAAAAGACAAAAGTTTATCTGACAAAAAGTGAGCCATCAAACCGAAGGGGACTCTACTTCTCACTCTTTTGACAACAGAGCTCAGAGAAAGACTTTGTCAGTGAAACTTTTTCCAGTGTTTCAAAGGGAAATGCTTGAGAGATAGAAAAAAGCACAGGAGTTGACTGGAAGATTCAGGAGTACCATGGACTTCAACCACAATTTGGTGGTGGGAGAAAGAGATGAACAGGAAGAACAGCAACTGAAATTAGTAAATAAATATAAGATTATAAAGCAACAATCACACTTTTGAAATATGGTTTTGCAAGAAAAAAGAGGCTAAGAAAGATTGGACATTTGTTGACTTTGTTAAACTTGGTGAACTGTAATGCATATACTTTATGTCAATAATGTTTAGAAGGACATGGGGAGGAAAAAAGTAACTCAAATTTCAGTGGGTTAGGAAGTTCTGCAGTTGAAGGCAGTTATAAATTCTGTTCTTATGTTTTTCATGGAAATGAACCATCTGCAGGTGCAAGCAATTAATCTTCAGCGTTTTGTGCATTGTTTGTTTAAGGAAATGCAACATTTAAAGTTATAAGGGCAAACGGTTCAGTAAAAAGTAATGTTTGAAATTATTGGAAGTGAGTAAGCAATAGACGCTTACCTATCAGCCTTAATACATCCATACATTTAATAGAACAGTGTATAATTTAGTTTTATTTAAAGACAGCCAGTGCACTTTTTCTTAAATCCAAAAGTTAATGTTTTCTAAAAGTATACAAACTGTTTTTCACATCTGAAAGAGGAACAGAGATAAGAAAAAAACAGCAATTAGTGTAAGTGGATGCACAGTTTGTAACATACACTTTAGCATGGTAACATTAATTTTAGGTTAGGTAATGCCTATGGGAGGAGCTGCTGATTTGATTTGGGGCAGGTATTCCTATCAGGAGTGTTAAACTTCATTTTTGAAGATGTATGTAGTTTTTTGTGTGTTAAGTGTAAGTTAAAAGGTTGTGGAGGTATTCTAAAAATGCATTTAGCATTTTATATGAGGGTTTTCATTAAAACAAAAGGTCTGACAATGTGATATAGGTTCAAATGGTGATGACAAGAAACAACTGTATAAAGGATCAATCTGCCAATCATCAGTGTATGCATGTACACATTCAAAAATGCTATCATGTATAATAGGTGGGAACAATAACTCATCATAATGGCTACAATATCCATATTATTTTGTAACATAAATAGCCTTATGGATATAGACAAAAAGTAAGAGTACTAAATTATATTAAGAAACATAGAGTGCAAATAGCAATGTAGCGGGAATTATGTTTGGAAAGAAACCATGTGAATTTAAAGAATGGATTTCAGGATGGATATTCAGCATAATATCAGGGACAAAGGAAAAGGGGAGTCATTATAATAATTGTCAGAGGAGCTGAAATAGTCATAGAAGAGGGAAAAAGGATAATAATGGTATATTTGTGGTAGTAAGGGGCTACTGGCAATAGAGGAGGAGGATTACACTGGCATGTATTTATTCCACCAAAAACTGCTGTTGTGGAACTTAAGAAAGGTTTTGGAGAAATAATCAGCTTTCATCTCGGGAATATTACTTATAGGTGGGGGGGAGCTAGAATTTGATTTGCAACAGTGAAGATGTATCTGGGGGACCTAGAAGGGAACTATAACAAAAGAGGGAAGATTTCTGAAAAAAAATTATGAAAATATTTGGTACAGAAGATGTGAATTCAGTAGTAGGCACTCTTCAGAGATAATTTACATTATTCCCCAAGGTACAATAATTGGGCTAGACTAGATTGAAATTATATTTCACAGGAACATGTGCACTTAACTGAAAGTTTCAAAACACAACCAATAACTATTTTAGATCATGCACCAATAAAAACTAACACAAATAGTCTTAGTAGGCAAAACTATTCCCCCCACTTAACCCCAAAAACTTTAAGAACTTCTCTAAGGGAAATTACCCCCTATTAAGGGGACAGTATAGCTAGTTTCCAAGTGCCCTGAAATCCAGAAAGCACAGAAACCTATGCAGCGATAAACACAAAAGCCCTGTATGACCATATAAACAAATGCATAGAAAAGGTGGTACCAGACTGAAATATACCCAGATCAAACCACAGTAACAAGCCACCCTGGTGGACCCCTGGTATTAATAGGTTGTACAACAAAAGAAAGAAAATCCTGTTGAGCAGTAAGAGGGAATGTGCTCAAGAGAGCAAAAAGTCCCTCATTAGTCCAAACAAGTGAATCAGGGATCTAGTCAAGTTTCTGAAAGGAGACTTTGAGGTAAAAATAGCCTCCAAAGCTAAGGATAACCATAAGGCATTTTTCAGATATGCCTGTAATCTTAATGGAAATACCCAGCAATGTGCGGAATTAGTTGTAGATGGCATCACCTATACTCAGCCAGAAGATATAGCAAATCTGCTGGCTGACAAATTTAGCTCAAATTTCACCTCCTCATCACCCCCAATTCTCCCCCAAGAAATATCATCCACCACTCCACTGCCAATTATCACCAAAGAACAGGTTGCCACTGTACCCTGTAAAGCTGCAAACATGGCTTTAATGGGGTGTGATGATATACCGAGTTGTCTCTTAAACAGCTTAAATCCAGACATATTAGGCCCATTAGGATCTCAATTAAACTACAGCCTTCAGACTGGTTTTGTCCTGATAGAGAGGAGTACAGCAACAGTCATCCCTTTCCATAAAGGGGGACCATCTCCTGACTCGGGAAATTACAGACCCATATGTTTGACTGGTCTTATATTTAAGGCCATGAAAGAATAATCATGGACCAGATAAATAATGACATAGGAAATCTCCAAACACTAGACCTGATCCAATTCGGCTTTGTCAAGGACAGGTCATGTCTACTGAATCTGTTCGATTTCTTTCTGAAAGTCACTAAGGCCATGGATGAGGATAAAATAGTACACACTACCTACCTCAACCCGACCTAGGCATTTGACACATTTCTCCACTCAGGTATTATAAATAAACTCAGAAAACTGGTCAAAAATCTCTACATTAGCAAATGGATAGCCAATTAGTAGATGGATAGCAAACTGGCTCATGGACAAGAAACATGTGGTTAAAGTGGGTGAATCCAAATCCAGCAAGAGGGTAGTTACTAGTTGTGTGCAACAGAGTTTAGTGCTGGGACCACTCCTGTTCAGAATGTACTTCTCTGAAGTCAAGGCTAATGTGGAAGGCCTCTGGATGACAACATTTGTTGACAACTGCAAGCTGAGGTCAATCATTGAATCCCCCAATGATGTAAATATCCTTCAAGAGGGACTAGATCAGACATATGATTGGTGCCAGAACCTTGGCCTAAAACTAACTGTAAAAATGCATTATCATGCCCTATGGGAAGTCAAATACCCATGCAAATTACATCATCAATAGCACACCAATAACAGTAGACTCAGAAGTGAGAGGTCTAGGCACACAAATAGGTAGTAACCTGAACTTTGACCACCATGTGTCCACAATGGTAAGGTAGTCCTTCCATGTGTTACAACTTATAAGTAAAGGTATGGTATTTAGATCCAAGGAAATTATAGTCCTATTGTACTTGGGGCTCAATAGACCAACAAGCAGGTAAAATGTGCCATTTGGCATGTACTTGACTAGGCACTTACAGGAGCTGGAGTGACCTCAGAGGTTCCTTACAAAGAAAATACAGGGTGTAAACAACATGTCCTATTTGGATAGACTAAAAGCCCTATCCCTTTGCTCTGTCTCCTACCAACTATTAAGGGGTGACTTATGCCTGCAAGGCACTCACAAATCG
Source organism: Protopterus annectens (assembly GCF_019279795.1). Lineage (NCBI taxonomy): Eukaryota > Metazoa > Chordata > Ceratodontiformes > Protopteridae > Protopterus > Protopterus annectens. Next base: position 633,885,232 of record NC_056741.1, on the reverse strand, counting down.
AGCCCTGATGGAGCTGCTACACATCCACAAGTCAAACAGCATGGAGGTCACACAATTTAAGGATCTAAACTTAGTCAGCAACTCCAACAAAACATGCTTGTTTTATGCTAATAAAGTTTGAACGTTCATGAAATTTTTACAATTCATTTATTTTATTTAGTATATTTTATGGTTTGAATTTTTTTTTGTGAATTCATTGGTGGCTTTTAGATTTATAAAATGTGCTAGAGAGACATAGATTGCCCCTTCTTTGGAACAAGATTCATATTTACATTAAGCAGAGGTCTTGCCTGGCCCTCTTCAAATGTAATTTGGATCAATGAATGGGGAGTCACAAAATCACACCTGGGGTAATACCTATGTCCATTATGAAGAGAGGCAACCTGCAAAATACTAAAGGCATAGGTACACAACTATGTCATCTTCTTGCCTCTAGGGCCATATATTGTGAAAATCGAGTTACAGTAGACTCCCTCTTATCCGGTCTTGCTGGGACCAGACCTTCGAATGGATAAACAAGTGGCTGGTTAATCAAAATAACATTTATAGGTTATAAATCAGCTGGAATAACAGGCTTTGTATTAGTATGCTTTTTTCTGATGAATGAAGCCTAAAACTCAAATGTCTGTCATTATTTAGCCCAGAGGAAGTGAAAGTGCTGTTCTTCTCTGTTGTCTTTTGCTAGAGCTACAGCACAAATTTGATGACCGGTTTAAAGAGAGGCTGGTTAAGAGGCAGTCTACTGTATATTGTCTAGACTTGTAAGGGCTTTCAAGCCATTAGCCTAGTAATCTCCTCTGAGCCTATGAAACTTATAAAAATGCATGGTAATGAATTAAAAACATGACACTGCTGCTTTCCCACCTACCAGATGAAAAGAGAAGAATTTAAGGAATGGGTAGTGGAAATTATTCAAGAGTGATTTGGGAAGAAAGAAATTTCATCAGAAGTTATAGCCAGTGCATGGTATAAAACAAAAATGGAGTTTAAAAATAGGGTAGGAATAAAAGAAAAAAAAAGGTATGGTTAAGGAGTAATATTAATTATTTAGAGGAGCTAACAAAGGTTAAAGTAATGCAGAATAAGGGGAATCTCATAGAACAACAGGCACAAATGCAGAGTGTTAACAAGAAAATATGGGAGTATCTGGATAATATGTATGAGCTTAAGAAGACTACTATTAAACAACTCTTTTTTGATAAATAATTCCAGAACAAACCACAAAAAAGTTTAGCACAATAACTTAGGCAACAGAAAGTAGAAAGGATTTTTGCTAAATTTAGTGAGCCTATAACAAGAAAAACAACCAGAAATCCTGTAGAGAGGTATTAGAGATATTTTGGAAATTATATGAAAATTATATAAAGCAGAGAAACATGGAAATCAAGATTATCTATGATATGATCTCAATTATTCTCATTAGGTGCAATATATAATTATCTACCATTGGATGGGTAAGACCAATCTCTAATTAAATGGATAGGTTCATTTGAGCACCAAAAGGGAAACTGGCTAGGCTTAAAATGGCCTGCAAGGGCAGCTAGCCTAGTACTTACTTTTGAACCTATGAAACTATAAGTAAAAGTACAAATGGAAATATTTATGGAAGACTTAAGTATGCCAAGGTTAGAGGTGGATGATGCTCAACAATTAACAGTTAATATAGGAGGAAATGAGATAAAAACTGTGATGTATAATCAATCTGTGTGAAAGTCTGCAGGAACAGATAGTATTCCAGTGGAAGTTTGGAAGTTAGAAGGGGAAGAAAATGATAAAGACGTGGATGGTTTTGTTTAACAGTATTTTAAAAGGAAGGGAAGCACCAACATCTTGGAAGAAAGCTGTGGTGGCCGCAATACCTATAGACAGTAAAGACCCCAAAGACCCAGCTTCATATAGACTTATTTCAATGTTAAACCAGGATTACAAAGTGTTTATGTCTATTCTAGAAAAAATAATGGCAAAGGTATTGCCAAAATTGATAGATATGAATCAGTGTGGTTTTGTGAAGGGAACACAAATATTTGACAACATTAATAGAACAACAATGATCCAGAGGGAAGCAAAATGGAAGAAAATACTGCTGTTGTTGGTAGGTCTTGATGTAGAGAAAGAATTTGATAGAGTAAGATGGGATTTTATGAGTAGGCCAGTAGAAGCATTTGCATTCATTGATACAAGAAGGATACAAGGGGATACATTTGAGACTGGAGGCAAGAATTAAAGAGTGTGTGTGTGTGTGGGGGGGGGGGGCTCCTCTCAAATAAGCTGTGTCAAGAAAGAATAACCTGGCATGGGTGCCCTCTTTCCCTCTTTGTTGTTTGCTTTATATTTAGAGCTACTGGCAGATGAAAATATGTACCTGCTAAATCAAGAAAAATACATTTCAGTATTGTGGAACATTTTCAGACAGTGTCGCGTCTTTTCATGATATAAAATTAATGAAGATAAAACCAAGTCTATACCTGTAAATTACCTACTCACACATGAATTGGTTTAGCAATACCCATTTTTATACAAAACCACTAAGATGCAGTATTAGGAGTATGGATTAAAAAGGCTTCTGTTATGGCAGCTAAGGATATGTGGGAAGAGACTAAACAAACTATAATACAACAACTGAGAAACTGGAAACACTTGTTCATGGCTATGGATAGTATGGTACATTCGGTAAAAATGTTTTAGTCCCTTTAGTTTTATTTACATCAGTCATATTTTTATCAATCAGAGGAGAAGTTGTGGACAATAAGTAATAAAGACTTGAAGGAATTTATCCGGGAGGGGAAGAAGGCAAGGGTTAAGGTGGAAGCCAAATACACTCTGGCTAGGCTTATAAATGCCCTAGGGCAGATAGCCTAGTATCTACCTATGAACCTATGAACCTATAAGTTAATCCTTGCAATAGAACAAGATGGTTTAGGATTGCTTGACTTGAAGGGATATTTTAGAGTTACACAATCAAGGCTCATATACATAATGCAAGCGGAAAGTTGTAATTCAAAGTGGAACGGGATGATGATGAAGCAGGGAAATTCAAGAAATAAGGAAAGAGTAGGATTTGTGATGGAGATCCTTAACGAGAATAACAGCTGCCATACAGAATATTATGTTCATAAAGAAGCAGAAAGTATTTTAAGAACTAAGACAACATGAAAGTAGAGAAAGGAGATTTTGCTGATAGGGATGTCTACAAGTAGGGGTACATAGAATACCCAGGAGGGGACTAGAATTTAATGGAAAAAATGGCAAAGGAACCAAGGTATTGCAGCAAATAACTAGAGAGGGAAAGGTAATAGAATGGGAATGATGCTATGAAGACCTTTGTACTGAGGGCTAGAGACTGCCTTCCTCACCAGGGATTGATATCAGTATAGACAAAGAGAAAGGGATAGGGGAATCCTAAGTGAACGACTTGTTCTGAGAGCTTTAGATGAATCAAATTAAAAATGAATAATTAGTAGGGCATATAAAATATTTCACCATAACTATATCAGTCAAAGGAGGTTAGAAAAGATTGGGAATAGAACTGGACAAGCAATGTACAAGAAAACAATGGGAGGACATATATATATATATTACTGCCAAGTATGCATCAAAGTCTAGAAGGTTAAATATTTTTGATTGAAAGAGTTTGCATATGTATTTTTATACCCCAAGTAGACTCCGAAGAATTTTTCCTCAGGTAGTTGACAAATGTCGGAGTTGTGATGGGGAAAAAAGATATCATTAAGAATATTTGTTCTGGGAATGTGATGAATTGGCAGACTTTACAAATTCCCTACAGAGTACTCTGTCAGAAATATTGGGTGAGCAAATGTGTGTAACTAAGGAAATGATTTTTTGAGCTGTGACATAGGATCTAAATTGCCTAGACATAGTTACTCCTTGTTAAGTTTAATTATGGTGGCTGTCAAAAAAGCAATTACTAGAAAATGGAAATCAAAGTCTAAACCAACTGTATTTGAAATATTGCATAGTATAACAGAGATAAAAGAACGGGAAATGGAATCTTTTGAAAAGTGAGGGAGTAAATTACGTAGAAATAAATGGAAATTGTGTGAACAATACACGCAGAATATTGTTCAGAACGAGGAGGAGGAGCGAGGTTTAAGGGATGGCAGGAATTGAGCAACTTGTATAATGTTAGACTGATGATAGTTATAAAACAGGACATATGTGATGTATAATATATGTAACTGCAAATATGTTAATATTGTTTATCTTTTATATTAATGCATGTTTCAGAACAAAAAGGCCAATGTTTATTAGTACTATTGGCAAAGAAAATGAGGGGTTCAGAAATTCAAGGATATAGTTGGTATAGTAGTCAGGAAACCCTGGCTCTATTTGCAGATGATATTATTTTATACATGACAAAACCAGAAGGGGACATTATGGTGTTGGGGAACATTTTAAGACAGTTTCAAATCTTCTCAGGATACAAAATTAATGATGCTAAAACAAAGGCAATAGCAGTAAATTATGTACCCACCCACAAATTGGTCCAACAATACCCATATTTATGGGGACATGATAAAATGAAGTCTTTAGGAGTATGGATTAGAAATTACTCTGTTGTGGCAGCTAAGGATATCAGGGAAGACTAAACAGAAGATAATAGAAAACTGAGAAACTGGAAGCTTTGTTATATGGATAAGGATAGTAAGATACAAGCAGTTAAAATGTTTTTAGACTCTAATTTTATACACAGGACAGGCATATTTTTTATCAACCAGAGGAGAAGCTGTGGATAGCAATTCAAAAAGAGTTGAAGGATTTTATCTGGGAAGGGAAGACAGCAAGGGTCAAGTGGGATAAGCTGATTCTTCCAATAGAACAAGGCAGACTAGGATTACCCAATTTGAGGGAATATTTTAGAGCAACACAGTTAAGGCTCTTGTACATAGCACAAGCATAAAACTATAATTCAAAGTGGAAAGGAATGATGCTGATACATGGAGAAAGCTCAAGAAATAAGTAGAGATTGGAATTTTGGATGCAGACTCTTAAGGAGAACAACAAAAATCATACAGAGTATTATAGTAATAATATAGCAGGCAATATTCTATGAACCAAACCAGCATGAGAATGGAGAAATGAGATTTTGCCGATAGGGATGACTGTGGTCAGGGATACAAATAATAGGCAAGAGAGGGGAGCTGGAATTTATTGGAGAAAACTGGCAAAGGAACCAAGGTATTGGGAGCAAATAACTAGAAAGGGATAGGTAACAGAATGGGAAGAGCTAGAGATTGCCTTCTCTATCAAGGACTGATATCAGAGTATAGGCAAAAAGAAAGAAGTAGGGGGCTCCTGAATGAAAGACCAGCACTGGTAGAGTTTTTAATAGAATATAGAACAGAAGCTGCCATTAAAAAAGGAATAATTAGTAAAGCATATCAAATACTGCATGATAATTATAAGAATAAATCAGAGGAGCTTAGAAAGGATTGGAAAAAGAGATTGGATAAGCAATTCACAAAGAGACAATGGGAGGATATTTGCATATCTCCAAATATGCAACAAAGTCTAGAAGATTTAGGATCTTTGCCTGGAAGTGCTAACATAGATATTTTTATACCCCACGTAGACTCCAAAGAATTTTTCCTCAAGTGGATAGCAAGCGTTGGAGGTGTGATGGACAAGAAAGTGATGACTGGGAATATATTTTTGGGAGTGTAATGAGCTGGCTGACTTTAGGGATTCTCTGCAGACTGCTCTGTTGGATATGCTGGGTGAGCAGATTGGAGTGACTCTGAGAGATGATTTTTTGAGTTATCATACAGAATCAGAATTGCCTAGACACAGTAAAGCCTTGCTGAGTCTAATTATGGTGGCTGCCAAAAAAAGCAATTACTAGAAAATGGAAGTCAAAGTCTAAACCAACTTTACTAGAAGTAGTGAATATAGTCACAGAGATAAAACAACTGGAACTGGGATCTTTGGAAAAGGGAGGGAGCAAACTACATAGGAAAAATGGGAATTGTGGGAACAATATATGCAGGGCAGGAATGAGGTTTAATAGGCAGGATTTGAATGAGCCATATAACGCTTAACTGACAATGATTGGATAGATTATAAGTGATGTATAATGTTCGCAACTACAGTTGTTTCAGTGGTGTCTGTGATGTATACTGTTTACAACTAAAGTGGTGTCATGTTGTTTATTTTTGATTTGTAGTACCGGCTTTGTCCCAGCCAAGTGGAGGGCAGCCACTGTCATCTCTTTACACAAAGGTAGAGTGTCCACCGATCTGGTAAATTATAGATCCATCAGCCTAACTAGCCTGATCTGCAAGGCCATGGAATGGACTATCATGGACCTCATTAACAGGGACATTGGCATCCTTCAAACACTCGACCCCCACACAGTTTGCCTTTGTCAAGGGGAGGTCATGTCTGTTGAATCTGGTCGACTTCTTTGAGACAGTCACCAAAACCATGGACGAGGGGAAAACGGTGCACACTGCCTACCTTGACCTGGCCAAAGCCTTTAACACTATTCTCCACTCGGGCATAATAGATAAACTATCTCAACTAGGCATAAATCCATATGTTACCAGATGGGTAGCAAACTGGCTCACTGATAGAACCCACCTAATCAAAATAGGGGAACCCACATCAAGCATTACACCTGTAACGAGCTGCGTACCCCAGGGATCGGTCTTGGGGCCTCTGTTATTTGGTATATACTTCTATGAGGTGCAGGCCAAAACCAGTGGGCTATGGCTCACCAAGTTTGCAGATGACTGCAAGCTGGACATGGTCATCAATTTCCCAAGTGATGTGGACATCCTCCAAGAGGATCTCACCCAAACAAATGACTGGTGTCAGAAACATGGCCTCAAGCTGAATGCCAAAAAATGCATTATCATCCCTTTTGAGGAGAGTGACATCCCCACATATTATCACATTAACAACAATGTTTTAAGCATGCAATCAGTCATGAGGGATTTGGGCACCAAGGTTGATAGCAACCTAGCTTTTGACCACCATATTGCTTCCGCTGTACAGAAAGCTTTCTACATGGCCCACCTCATAAGTAAGGATATCTGATCCCTGTATTCTTCCCTTATAAGGCCAATTATTGAGTACAATGCCCTCTTTAGCATGTACCTCACAAAGCACATGCAGCAGCTGGAGAGACCACAGAGGTTCCTCACCAGGAAAATCCAGGGCCTCAAACATCTACCCTACATAGATAGGCTAAAAGCCCTGTCCCTTTACTCAGTATCATACAGACTCCTCAGAGGTGACCTCTGTCTGGCATATAAAGCAATCTCAGACCCTGCCCTGATGGGACTGCTGCATATCCGCAAGTCAAGCTTCACTTGAGTAACCCACATGAGCGACCTCAACCTGGTCCGTGATATCAATAGAACTTGGTGGGACAGATTTGTGTCTCAGATACTCCCCCCATCAGTGGAACAGACTCCCTCTCCATGTCAAGCAGAGTACCTCATTATCCCTTTTTAAGCACAACCTGGATAACTGGATGGAAAGCAGAAAATACACCCCTGAGATTCCACCTGTGTCCCTGCTAGACAGGGGCTTTGGGTGCTGACTTGTCTAACCATGGGCTAAACTCTTGGCTAGGCTAATAAGGGCCTTAGGGCCAATAGCGTAATAACTTCGTATGATCCTATGACCCTATGTATAAATGTAAGATTGCCTATGTCATGTGTGAAAATTTAATAAAGATGTTTATTGGAAAAAAAGGCCAACATTTAAGTCTGAGTTTAATAGGCAGTGGTGATAAACACAATAAAAATGTTAAATGCAATAAAAACATTTAGCACATATGAGTGAACAATGTCTTTCATATAAACAACACATACTTTCTTCCTTTTAACTATAGAACTTCTTCAGAACAAACCACTGTTATCTGACATTGCCCTTTAAGGCAAAAAGTTACTACAGCTAAGTGATCCCTTGACCAATAACATTAAAAAACTCACTTCCTACTTTAAGCCATGTAACATTTTAAAGTACAGAGCAAAAATTCACATTAGTTCTAATTTGAATAATAAAATTTACTTTCAAAAAACATCTTAATGGAACATAAGGTAATGTACCTAATAAAAACCTTAAATAAGACTTCTGTTAATAAAAAATTGCCAGTAATCAACTATCTAGTATATAGAAGTTATTAAAAAATTACAACTGTGAATTGTTCAAACAATGACTAGTTTGCAAATTATTATAAACAAAAAAAAACAGTGATAATGAAAAATTCCAAAAATCAAAACAATTAATACATATTGAAATTCTTAAAGTGTGTGTGTGTGTGTGTGTGTGTGTGTGTGTGTGTGTGTGTGTGTGTGTGTGTGTGTGTGTGTATGTGTGTGTGTGAGTGTGTGTGTATGTGTGTGTGTATGTATATATAAGTTTACACACCCGTGTTAAAATTAAAATGCCAGGTTTTTCTGATATAAAAAAATAAAAACAAGCAAATCTGTTAGGGGAAATAAAATTAAAAATAAAAAAGTACAATAAGCCAGTAAGTGTGCATACTCCTAAACTAATACTTTGTTGAAGCACCTTTTGATTTAATTACAGCATTCAATCTTCTTGGGTAGGAGTCTATCAGCATGGCACATCTTGACTTGACAATATTTGCCTACCCTTCCTTGCAAAAATATTCCAAATCTGTCAGATTGTGAGGGCATTGCTTGTGCACAGCCCTCTTCAGGTCAGCCCACAGATTTTCTATTGTATTTAGGACTGGGATCTGGCTGGGCCATTCCAAAACTTTAATTTTCTTCTGGTGAAGCCATTCTTTTGTTGATTTGAATGCATGCTTGGGGCCATTGTCATGCTGAAGGGTGAAATTCCTCTTCATCTTCAGCTTTCTAGCAGACGCCTGAAGGTTTTGGGCCAAACGTGACTGGTATTTGGAACTGTTCATAATTCCTTCCACCTTGACTTGACCTGAAGAAAAACAACCTCAATGCATGATACTGCCACCACCATAATTCACTGTGGGGATGGTGTTCTTTTGGTGATGCAAAGTGTTGTTTTTGCACCAAACGTACCTTTTGGAATTGTGGTCAAAAAGTTCAACCTTGATCTCATCAGACCATAACACATTATCCCACATGCTTTTGGGAGACCTGATGTATTGTTTTGCTAATTTTAACCAGGCCTGTATGTTTTTCTGTGCAAGAAAAGGCTTCCATCTTGCAACCCTACCCCATAGCCCAGACATATGGAGAATATGGGAGATTGTTGTCACATGTAGTACACAACCAGCACTTTCCAGAAATTCCTGCAGCTCCTTCAGTGTTGCTGTAGGTCTCTTGGCAGCCTCCTTGACAAGTTTTCTTATTGTCTTTTCATCAGTTTTGGAAGGATGTCCAGTTCTTTGCAACATCACTGTTGTCCCATATTTCTCCACTTTTTGATGACTGTCTTCACTGTATATGCTGTGGAAATTTTTGTACCCTTCTCCTGACTGATACCTTTCAACAATGAGATCCCTTTGATGCTTTGTAAGCTGTCTATGAACCATGGCTTTTGCTGCAGCAGGTAACTGAGTAAGTGTTAGGAAAATCGTACTAGTACAGCTGAACTTTATTTGGGGTTAATCAGAGTATCTTTAATTGATGGCAGATGTGTACCCAAGAAGACTGAATGCTGTAATTAAATCAAAAGGTGCTTCAACAAAGTATTAGTTTAAGGGTGTGCACACTTATGCAACCAGCTTATTGTACTTTTTTATTTTTTATATTTTTCCCCTAACAGATTTGTTTTTTTTTTTTTTTCAATTGAATTGTACAGGTTATAGGATCACATTAAAGGTGGGAAAAGTTTTGAAATGATTTATTGTGGTCTCATTTTTTTTATATCACAAAAACCTGGCATTTTAATAGGGGTGTTTAAACTTTATATATCCACTGTATGCATATATATATATATATATATATATATATATATATATATATATATATAAAATAAGTACATTTCAAAGTTTTCTTGCTCTTATTTTTAGAACACGAACAATGCTGAGAGAATCATTTATTCCATGGTATTCTGTGGCATATTTCAGATATTTCACTACTAATGTCCTTCACCGGGGTTTGTGGGTGGCCTCTTTCAATAAACATATTTTCAACTTTCTGTATTTCTATTAACAGTCTGTCCTTGCTGCTACCATGACTCACAAGCCCTTAATTAAATTACATTTGAGATGGAAAGGATGGAACTTGTCATAGTGCAAATATGTGCTTGAGAAGGTAAGCTTCTTATATTTGCATGATTCAAAAGGACATTAGTTATGAAATATGCGAAGGATGGGGTAAAAAATATATACCCCTGTTAGAGAAAGGTTTGATTACTTCTGACAAAATTGAGGACCCCCATGAGGGGGGTATTGCAGTGGTACAATTTTGGATGGAGCAGTCGGGAATCTATGCTGAAAAAGAGATGGAATTTATGTTGTCTCTATTGAGGCTGGTTCTGGAACATAATGCATTCACATTTGAAGGGAAATGGTATTTGCAGATGAAAGGGACAGCAATGGGGGCAACTTTGGCCCTCATTTATGCCGATCTCTTCATGAGTTTCTTAGAAAACCAATATATTTATGGTGAACATGAGTTCCATACCCAGTTATTAATGTGGCGTAGATATCTAGATGATTGTTGGGTGGTGTGGGGAGGTTCTAAGACAGAATGGCAACAATTTCAAGGGTATCTTAACCAGAATGCATATAGCTTACAGTTTATAGGTAAACTGGAGCCTTCTACTATTGAGTTTTTGGATGTAACAGTTACAAAGGCTATTGATGGTACTATAATTATCAATTTATACAGAAAGCCCTTTTCCAAGAACTGAATATTACATGCAGGGAGTTGTCACCCACCCCACACCATCCACAACATCCCATCAGCACAGTTCCATAGAGTTAAAAACATTTGTTCAGAGGAAAGAGATTTTGAATTACAAGCTTTGGATTTAAAATCTAGATTTATTAGTATGGGCTATGCAAGAAATATCATAAGTCAAGCATATGAACAAGCTAAAAAGGAACCGAGAATCGATCTATTAAAGGAGGCTGAGGACAAGAGAGAGCCTCATTCAAATACCCCAAGATTTATCACTACTTATGGCAGCAATACATACAAGGTCAGGAATATTATTAACAAATATTGGCATGTGTTGAACACAGATCCTTTTTTTTCCAACTTGTTGGGTAATGTTTGTCAATTTGGATATAGGAAAGGCAAATCTCTGGGTCAATATTTTGCTTCTTTTAAGAAAGGTCAATCTATACCAAGACACACATCAATCTAGAGGGGGTAGTACTTTTTGTGGATGTTGCAAATATTGTAAGCTTATGTCTTAAATGCAGTCATTCACTTCAGTTAACACAGCAAAAGTTTATGAAATAAGAAGTTTGATAACATGCACCAGCACTTGGGTCATATATTTGGCCGTGTGTGCACTTGGGTCATATATTTGGCCGTGTGTCAATGCGGTGCATTTTATATAGGACAAACTTCAAGTACCCTAAAACAGAGGATAGCATTGCATTTAAGTGACATAAATTGTCAAAGGGCTAGAAGTGCATTATTTAAGCACAAACTTACACATAAGGGGGCCCATTTTGTGTTTCTTGGTATAGATAAAGTTGACTCAAGAGTTAATAATGATAACATAAAACACAAGATATTAACCAGTAAGGAGCATTGATGGATCATTAATTTGGGGGCCCTTCACAAACCGGGCTTAAATGACCATTGGTGAACATTCTGGGTTTTTCTAGTTTGTTAAAAATTGATATGTAATGTAACAAATCTTAATGTCTAACTGTTATAAGGCTGAGCACTAATGCTTGTGATATAAAAAAGTGATAAACATGCACTGTGACTTTAAGGGTAGCACTATTTATCTGAAGGTATGCATTGTGGGTTACTACACTGAGGACGCCAGTGGGTGAAACCAGTCTGTGGCTTGGACTGTGGTGCTGAATAAAAATGGAGGAATAAGTATTTTGTGACTTCCGAGATTTATTTGCATTTTGTTACATTTTATTGCATTACAGTGCTGGAGTATGTTTTGGGAACTGTGTTATTGGCTCCAAGCACGTTAAGGGCTGCAATGTGCACCAGGGTTTTGGGACTGCGTATATATATATATATATATATATATATATATATATATATATATATATAGATATATATATATATATATAATAAGTACATTTCAAAGTTTTGTTGCTCTTATTTTTAGAACACGAACAATGCTGACAGAATCATTTATTCCATGGTATTCTGTGGCATGTTTCAGATATTTCGTTACTAATGTCCTTCACCGGGGTTTGTGGGTGGCCTCTTTCAATAAACATATTTTCAACTTTCTGTATTTCTATTAACAGTCTGTCCTTGCTGCTACCATGACTCACAGGCCCTTAATTAAATTATATTTGAGATGGAAAGGATGGAAACTGTCATAGTGCAAATATGTGTTTGAGAAGGTAAGCTTCTTATATCTGCATGAGTCAAAAGGACATTAGTTATGAAATATGTGAAGGATGGGGTAAAAAATATATACCCCTGTTAGAGAAAGGTTTAATTACTTCTGACAAAATTGAGGACCAAGAATAAAATAAATTTATGGCCTCAGATGAAACAAAAAATATGGAATGGCATTTGTTATTCCCTACAGTCCAGGTATGGAAATGATAAAAAAATGTCATTGGAAAAAATTGGTTAATTTTCAGAAGTAATGACACTCTTTTTAAGTTGTTTGGTAATTCACTTAATTTTGTGTTTAAAACCACAGCTAATTTAAAAATAAAACTTTTGAGATTCAGAAGACCCACAATTATTCTTATTCTATATCTGGTGGCTTTATGAGGGGTACCAAACATTGTGGCAGGTGTGGGCAATGTGAATTCATCATGGATGATGCCAAGTTAATTCTGGATAACAACTTAAAACATCAAATTAGGCTTGTAGTTGGTAACTGTAATAGTAGTAGACTTGTCTACATTGCAAGATGTACAACTTGCCCAGCCTTTTATACTGGGAAGACTGAGAGAAAGTTGAAAAAAGAATATACAAACACATTTATGATATCCAAAAACATAAAGTGCCTGCATATTTAACTGTTTCTTACTGAAATTGGTACACCTTGTTTGCTGTAGCATAGACTAGATCCAGGCCTGCTGAATCTAGCTTTGTTTGTATAACTTGAGCACTAATCCAGGTATTTTTTTAAGTATTCAATTGTATTTATTACTGCTTGGTAGTTAAAGGCTTATAGTGCCTGCATATCTGAACTGCTTCTTATTGAAATTGGTACACCTTGTTTGCTGTAGCATAGACTAGATCCAGGCCTGCTGAATCTAGCTTTGTTTGTATAACTTGAGCACTAATCCAGGCATTCTTCAAAGTATTCAATTGTATTTATTACTGCTTTGTAGTAACTTGATTAAAGTGTAGCTATCATTATAAGTCTTTTGGATTAAGCACTTGGGCTTCAGACCAGTTGTTTTACATTAGGAAGGTTTGTGGCCTGCACTGTGGTGGCAGGACAGGTAGCTTGCATCCTTCTAAGTTGTGAACTGCTGATTGAGGGCTCAGTGTCTGTTATTCTAAAAGTGTATTAGTTCTGGTTTAAGCACTTGGGCTTCAGGCCAGTTATTTTACATTAAGAAGGTTCGTGGTCTGCACTCTTGTGGGAGGAGAGGCTGGACTCTGCCCTTCTGAGCTGGGAATTTCTGGTTAAAGGCTTATAGTGCCTGCATATTTGAACTGTTTCTTACTGAAATTGGTACACCTTGTTTGCTGTAGCATAGACTAGATCCAGACCTGCTGAATCTAGCTTTATTTGTATGCTTGTTGTTTGTTTGCTTATTTCCCTGAAACGCTAATTCCACCTAAAACGCGGCTTTTCAGCGCTTCTGTGGATCCCTAGTGATATCTGCATTGCTTACTGTACTTATTTCCTTGTTTCACTTGAAAGAAAGTTACTGTTTGTCGTTTTTGCATTTAAGTTACCTGTAACACATTGCATTTAAGTTACCTGACACTTGCTCACTAAAGCAATAATATAAGTCAGCAATAAAATATTAAAATCACTACACCCTCACAAACTCCCCTTGAGTACCTCGTTCCCCATTGGCCCTTTTTTTCAATTATAAAGGAATTCCCAATACTATTCTAGCATGTCCAAAGGTCAGTTGTCAATCTCCTCTCTGGTCCAGCTGGTGAATCTGGGAATCTTGAGGCAATGTTACAACTGCCTCATGTACACAGACAACCCTCTCCTCCTCCCAACAAATTCCAACACATGTGAGAGATGCAACCATATAGCCATACTGGAGGCTAAGCTCTCTCAACTCAGTACTGGCGAAACCAGTCAGGAGGAGAAGGAAACCACACTCACTACAATTCCAGTCTCACATAGACCTACCATGACAGCAAACCAAGCACATAAACACACAAAAACATACTCGGAGGCTCTAAATAAAAATCTGCCTAAGAAGCAGAGACCTCCAAAGCAGACACCCAAGCAACCACGTGCAACACATAGCTCACAAAGCCAGTGTGCCAAACAGTCACAGCCCTTAAGGTTAAACAACACACCTGATACACTTGTAATAGGTGACTCTATCATCAGGCACACTGACTTCCCGCTCACCAGGCTAAAAAAGGAGAAGGTCACGGTGAGCTGCCTTTCGGGCGCTAGGATCCGTCACATAACACAAGCACTCAGGTCACTCCAAGGCAAGTACAAATATGACTCAGTCATTGTCCATGCTGGTGTGAATGACCTGAGATGTACCTCCCTGGACTACATGAAAAGAGACATGGAGGAGCTCTCTGAGCATGTAGCCCAGGCCGGTATGACCCTGACCTTGAGTAGCATCTTACCCTCACCAAGAATGATGCCACAATATGAAGACAAGATGATCAATTTCAACAATTGGCTTAATTATTGGTGTCATTCAAAGGGGATCCAATGCCTGTCAGCCTGGGATGACATGCTCGACAAGCCACGATGCTTCGCTAGGGACGGCTTGCACCAGTCACCCCTGGGCTTTCGGATATTGGCAAAGGCTCTTGCTACCCCCATAGTGCCTTTATTAGGCAAGGCTCAAAAGACAAACCCACCTCCATAGGTATCACAAGGGATAAGAAACTAAGAGTAATGCTACTCAATGCCAGAAGTCTAAACCTCAAGATGCACGCACTCGAAACTCTCCTTAGCATGGAGAATATTGATATCTGTGCAGTAACAGAAACCTGGTTCAAGGCTTCTGAGAGCACCCCAGCACTACCAGGTTATACCTCATACCATGCTTTTCGGCCCCAAAACTTGGACCAAACCACAAAAGGAGGGGGAGTATCAATATTCGTCAAAGATACCCACACCTCCAGGTTGGTGGCACAGCATGAAGCATCAGAGACTATCCATGTGCAACTAACAGTGGGTAAAACTGCCTTCCAGTTTATAGCCTATAACAGACCACCCTCCCAAACCCAGGAACCCCACTTGGCCTTCCTGAGAACACTGGAAAATACGAAGGTCTCTCCAAACACCATTATATTGGGTAACTTCAACTACCCAAACATAGACTGGGAGCATTACTCTAGCTCCAACACCCTAGCCCAAAGGTTCCTAGAATTTATAAACTCAAATGCTATGGAACAACTTATTACCACTCCCACAAGAGGGTAAAACATACTGGACCTGATCATCACCAACATGGGGACTCTATGCTCCAGACCAGAAGTGTATCCCTCACAGGTAAGATCAGACCATAAACTAATCTCACTGGATATTCACATCCCGACTCTACCCCCTGCCCTGAAAACCACAATGAAAAACTTCTCTAAAGCAAATTTCACACTCCTCAAAACTGAGGTGGAATCCTTCAAAGCCACCGGGCCTGTGGAAAATATGGCCCAGACCGCAGAATCCTTTATAAACGCATTCTATGAACACCTTCAGGAATGCATGGATCATCCAATCCCAAATAAAACCAAGACCCAATCCTCCAAAGGCAGACGTCCTGTCTGGTGGACCCCAGCCATAAACAAACTATACAATAGAAGGAGGAAGCTACTACATGATAGAGCAAAATCCCAAAAAGGAAAGGCATCTCTGATCAGTATTAGCAAAAAACTATGGGCACTCATAAAATCGTCTAAGGTGAGCTTCGAGAGAAAAATTGCACAGGACACTAAGGATAATCACAAGGCTTTCTTTAGTTATGTTAGGAACCTGGGTGGGAATTCCCAGATATGCTCAGAATTAGTCCAAAATGACAGAAAATACACCGAACCCACAGACATTGCCAACATCCTAGCTGACAGGTTCAGCGCAAACTTCTCCCCCCCCTCCCCACCAAAAGGGCAAATATCTATCCCAGCAGAGTGCTGCCCCCCTGACATCTCAGATGCTCAGGAAAGAGCTGCCCTCTCCAAAGCAAAAAACACAGCATCAATGGGACCAGACGGTGTCCCAGGCTGCGTCCTACATAAACTCCAAGAAGAGCTAAACCCAAACATAAAACTACTGTTCAATCTCAGCCTTACTACAGGATATGTACCCAAAGAGTGGCGTACAGCAACATTGGTCCCTCTCCACAAAGGTGGTGCCTCAACGGATCCTGGAAACTATCGCCCCATAAGCCTGACTAGCTTGGTCTGCAAAGCCATGGAAAGGATCATCATGGACCTCATAAATAAAGATATTGGGGTCCTACAGACACTGGATCCTACCCAGTTCAGCTTTGTTAAGGGCAGATCCTGCCTCTTAAACCTGGTTGATTTCTTTGAAACAGTCACCAAGGCCATTGACAAGGGGAAGGTGGTCCACCCAGCCTACCTGGACCTTGCAAAAGCCTTCGATACAATACCCCACTCGGGCATTATAGATAAGCTCACCAGCTTAAATATAAACCCCTATATCACTAGATGGGTTGCAAACTTGCTCAAGGACAGAACCCACATGGTTAGAATTGCTGCAGCCATGTCAGACTCCAAACCAGTTACAAGTGGCATCCCACAAGGCTCAGTCCTGGGACCTGTCTTGTTTGGTATATATTTCTCGGAGGTACAGGCCAACACGGAAGGACTGTGGCTGACCAAGTTCACAGATGACTGCAAACTGGGCACCATAATCGACTCTCCAGCCGACACAAGCATCCTCCAAAAGGGCCTCATAGAAACAGACAACTGGTGCCAGAGCCATGACCTCAAGCTAAACGCCAAAAAGTGTATAGTCATCCCCTTTGGCAAAAACAAAGTGCCCACAAATTACCACATAGGTGGTAATCCATTAAGTACAGAAGAAGTAATTAGGGACCTGGGGACCCAAGTTGATAGCAATCTCTCATTTGACAACCACGTGGCCAAAGTGGTTAGAAAAACATTTTATATAGCCCACCTAATCATGAAGGGATTCACATCTAGATCAGGGAGGTCATCGTGCCTCTTTACTCATCCCTCATCAGGCCCATAATTGAGTACAATGCCCCTTTTGGGATGTATCTTACCAGACACCTGCAGCAACTGGAAAGACCCCAGAAGTACCTCACCAAGAGGATCAAAGGGCTCAAACAGATGCCATATGCTGCCCGGTTAAAGAAACTCCAGCTCTACTCAGTGGCATACCATCTGCTCAGAGGCGATCTGTGCCTGACGTATAAAGCCATGTCCAACCCGGAATTAATGGACATGCTGCACCTCAGAAAATCCAAATCCCATTGAGCTATGCATTCGAGAGACTTGAACCTCAGCACTGAAATAAATAGGACATGCTGGAGGGACAGATTCATAACCCAGAGGCTCCCTTCACTCTGGAATAAAATCCCAGTCCAGGTTAGGCAGAGTCCCTCATTGACTCTCTTCAAGAGGAATCTTGATGAGTGGATGGGAGATCGTAGGTTTACCCCGGGTATCACTTCTGTGTCACTGTTAGACAGAGGCACAGTATACTAACCTCGAAAAAGGGCATAGCAAAATTAATTTAAAATGGGTGGCGAAAGCCAAACACACTCTGGCTAGGCTTATAAATGCCCTAGGGCAGATAGCCTAGTATGAACCTATGAACCTAAATAGTGCCTTATATAAACATTCTATCAAAAGTGAAAAATGTAAGAGGTTTGTGTTATGTATTTTAGAGTTGATTTCCCATGATCCTAGGGGAGGTACATGGGAGACAATAATTGAATGCAGGGAACTTTTTGGAAACTCAAGCTAAATGCCACAGAATACCCTGGAATAAATTATTCTGTCACATTGTTCCTGTTCTAAAAATGAGAGCAGCAAACCTTTGAAATGTACACACACACACACACACACACACACACACACACACACACACACTTTTAAGAATTTCAATATTTATTAATTGATTTGTTTTTTGTAATTTTTCATTATCACTGTTTTTTGTTTATAATAATTTGAAAACTAGTCATTGTTTGAAGAATTCACAGTTGTAAGTTTTTAACAGCTTCTATATAGATAGTTGATTATTGATGAATTTTTATTAATAGAAGTTTTTTTTTTAAACACCTTTATTGAATTATCACTTGTGAGATAGGCACATCCATTTATATAAAAGTAATCAAACTGTATTAACAAGTTAAAATTAACAAACATTATGCTTCACATATATTGCTATATATCATATGACCTAAGCAGCATTACATAAATTATTTCAATTCCTGCCCCTTTTTTAAGGAAGAAACATATTTATTAAACCATCATTTACTACATAAGCAATCATACTAAAAGTCTTATTTAAGGTTTTTATTAGGTACATTACATTATGTTCCATGAAGATGATTTTTTGAAAGTAGTATTTTATTATTAAAATTAGAACTATTGTGGATTTTTACTCTATACCTTTAAATTTTATATGGATGAAAGTAGGAAGTGAGTTTTTTAATGTGATTGATCAAGCAATCAGTTAGGTGTAGTAACTTTTATCCTTAAAAGATGATGTCTGATAACAGTGTTTTGTTCTGAAGAAGTCCTGTAGTTAAGAGGATGAAAATACGTTATATGACAGATGTTCATTCGTATGTGCTAAACATTTTTATTGTGTTTAATGTTTTTATTGTGTTTATACCTGTTGCCTATTAAACCCAGACTTAACTGCTGATTGTTAGAGTATATTTAACAGTGAATAAAAGGTTGAAAGTAATTCTGTTACAAATATGCAACATAAATAAGGTATAAAATAAAGCTTGCTTAAATGTAGAAATAGAGTTTAGTAATATATGAGTGGCATCCATACTAAAATGACTGTGACCTGGAAAATAAGGAATTTGCTTAATGGAGATGTTTTCCTACAGAATCAGTATGCATTTCACATTGTCAGCAAGAACGTTAACCTGCTTCTGTAAAGAGAGGACAACAGGAAAACAATCTGTGCATGTTTCTATCATATGACATTGTTAAGCAAGGACGTTTGAATGATCAAGTCAGCATTTGTATGTGTGTTACTACAAGGTTTTTCTTTAAAAAACAATACCAGAACAGGATGAAAACATATTTTTCTGCAAACACCAGCAAACAGAGGTTGTCATACAAAGTCCAAAATAGAATACCAAGAGAAAAACATGATTTGAACTGCGTGACTAAAACAGTATAAAGAGACTATAGCAGATAACATTGTTAGAAATATTTTTTGTATTGTATATCTCATATCATCCATGCTGTTTGAGAAGTAAAGTAGAAAGTGCAACTAAAGCTGCAACAGTAGTACATGTGATTTGCTATAAAAAGTCATTTATTGGTTACTGCTCAGAGTTTTGGTGCTGCATCAGTGTACACTCTACAAGTTTCTGTGGGCAACATACAGTGATAACTAGATTTTGATTTCAGCAGAATCCAGCCAGCAAGACCTAGTGTATTTAGAAAACTTTGGATCCATCACAATAAGCATCACAGTAACAGCACCCTGATTAGCACCTTGAAAATTAATTTTTCACTGATGTCTTGTTGTTCTTTGTAATTTAACCCATGAGTAGGTTCTGAGACCTTTGCAATGACTCAGGGAATTATTTGGTGTTCTTAGTTTTCTTTACAGCCCTTTGACCTAATTTCTAGTATTAATGTATGCTTGCCTACACCATAAGTGATAATTTAATAATGATGTTAAAAAGCTATTAAGATGTGCAATATAAAATAATAAAGAATAACAACCTCTTTTGCATAATGACACTGAGTAAAGAAGTTAATTTGTCTAATATTTCAGGTGGTTTGGCTTGTAAGAAGTTGGGCAAAGTGAAACATATTCACTGTGTACAAACACAAAGTAAATGTGTGCAGAAATAAATGCATAGTCGTAGACCCATTTCAAATACTGTAAAGATCCACAACAGTGCTTTTGAACATTGCACTGTTGCATTTAGGAGACATGACAACTTGCCAAGAAAATATCACTGTAGAACAAGACCAAAATCTATTCCAGTAATTATTGCTCCACGGAAAGTACTTGCTGCTTTCAGAAGTAGAACTGAGCAAAGGATGAACACAGGATAGCAGCAGATTTCTTCAGCTCCACCAATTTCATTACACTGACAGGAATTAATTACTTAAAAAAATAATTTTTGAAGTAATTTTCTTCCTAAATATGTTTGTTTTATATAGTTCTTGAACTATATCTAAAAAAGAAAGGAAATCTTAACAATATTCCTGTCAGAAATCACTTTGGAAATTTTCCTGTCAGTTTATCAGTCTGAAATGAGTTCCAGTAAGACAAATTCTCAAGACTCCAGCATCAAGAAAGAACTTCAGTCTCTGATAATTATAATCCAGCAACTTACTGCTAAGATGGATAAAATGGATACTAAAATAGACATCTTCATAGAAAAAACTACAAAACAAATAGACTTGTTACATATAGACCTGCAACAACAGAAGATCCAGATGACAGGCATAGAAGAAGCTGTGAATGACATGGAAAATAGAATACAAGAAGAGGAAATCAACATTGAGTTTCTGCTGAAACAAAATACAGATTTACAAACAAAGCTGGATGACCTGGAAAATAGATCTAGGCGCAATAACACTAGGATTTTTGGACTGCCAGAAAATATTGAAGGTAACAATATTACTTCTTTTTTAACAACATGGCTCCCTAAAACTTTAGACTTACTAGAAGCATTCTCTTTTGGTATCAAAAGAGCACATATATCTATAGTTAATACTAACTCTAACAAAAACTATCCTAGATCAGTTATAGTTAGATTTCTATCATGTTTTGATAAAGAGATGGTTTTTAAATCTGCTTGGGCTAAAGCTCCTGTTAAGATTAATGAGACAACTGTGCATTTTGACAATGACTATTCTTCCATGGTAATAGCTAAAAGAAAAGTTTTTCTGCCACTAATAAGGGAGCTTAAAAAAGCACAGTTTAAAACATACCTTCTGTTTCCTGCCAAGCTTAAAATCTTCCTTCCTGATGGTCCTAAAATTTTCGATGACTTAGACTCTGCTTTACTGTTTATCAAAAAAAATAAGATTTTGGATAAAATAGAGGAAATGGAATGGGCTAGTCCTTCATTAAAGAGACTGGCAACTGAAACTTCGTGGAAGACTTCAGAGAAGAAGAAGAGACTAAAAACAAATGATTTGTTCTATGTTTTTTTTCATCATTTTATTTCATTATTAATCTTTTTATAGTTCCTGCATTTCCAAGAAGCCACAAATATTTTGAAAAAGATTTAATCAAAGTTATTCTCTGTGTGCAAAGAAATGTTTTGTTTCATAACTAGTCAAAATATCTGGAGATTTAATGGCAAGCTGTGATTCAACTTGTTTCTCTTTCCGAAA